>NC_066888.1:28756457-29009507 GCF_022985175.1 Labeo rohita
TTATTATTTAAATAGAAAAGAAAATCGTATTTTTGCTTTAGTTCTGAGCAAAGCCATGTTGTGCCTCTCTGCATACTGCGGTGTTTTGTTTGAGTGAATTTGCGTTTTTGAATCAGTTATTCACTGACCCATTCTTAAAAACAGTTTCTTACTTTGTTTTTAAACGAATTAGCCGTTTTGAACGAATCTATTGAATAAATGACTCAAGGACTGTGGACAGTGGCTTTCTGCCACCTACTGGCAATTTCAGTCTCACATTTAAATGTGTCATTCTATTTTTTCTATCATTTCATATTTCTGTGTTCTAAATTTTATATTTAAAACATTAATGGCATGATATTATTTATGCAATTTGTAAGTGCAGTGTAAAGATGCGTTTGATGCGTTCTACATAAAGATGCAGATGCATTTGTTTCTTTATCAGAACAGATTTGGAGAAATGTAGCATTACATCACTTGCTCACCAATGGATCCACTGCACTGAATGGGTGCTGTCAGAATGAGAGACCAAACAGCTGATACAAACACCACAATATACCACAACTAATCCATATTACCCCAGACCAGCAATTAATATCTTGAGTCAATAAGTTGTGTGTGTGTAAGAAACCAATCCATCATTAAAGCATTTTAAATAATCACTTCTGGCCATAATCCATAATAACACTTCCTCTAGTGAGACCATCCATCCCATGTTGTCCTCTCACATCAACATTGTGATATTTTATATTTGTTTCAATCTGTTTTGTACATTGCATATTTCGCTCCCGATTCAGACAAGACAAATTTTTCACTGGAGAAAGCAAAATAATGGACTCATTTTGAAGCTAAAACACCTTTTGTTTATTACATTTGTTTATTTGAATGATAATTGTGATGTTTTCAAGCAGCTGTTTGGACTCTCATTCTGACGGCACCCATACAGGATCCATTTATTAGCAAATGATGTAATGCTACATTTCACAAACAAACTCATCTACATCTAGCATGGCCCAAGGGTGAGTACATTTTAATTTTTTATTCGAGCTAATTCTTTAATAAATGTCCCTGAACTTGCACACATACATTTTAAAGAAATATATTATTGGTTTATGCTGTGTTTGAATTGGCTGCCATAGCAAAAAATCTACATAACTTTAAACATCAGTGCATTATTGGAATATGCTGATGAACAAGGTCACTTACATTGTGCAAACATCAGGATCAAAACACGAGAAGATTATTCTCCTCTTGCCGGCATTTTGCAGCACGCATGTGAGGATGATGTCCAAGAACTGATTCATGTTGAAGTAGGTGGAGAGTTTAGCATCCCAGGAGCCATCCTGTTTGCAGAAACATACAGTGATGGTGTTTTTCTCTCCAGTAACACTGAAATCAAACCAACACAAACATTACTTGAGGCAAACCTTGAACTGACAAATCCACTTCAACTCAATGTTGAATCCCACATGATCTGGAACGGCCTGGAATATCTGAAACATAATATAAAACGAGAAAAGAGGTTAACCAAGCAGTACAAGTTGGCGATATAAGGAAATACCTACCACAGTTTTCTTTAAACGTTTGGTTACAATTTTATAATTCCTGAGGTCAAACTTTTATATGAAAAGATAAATGCGTCATACCTGTGAAAGGGAAGGGAAAGGCTGGTGCTCATCTATATACTCCTCTTCATCCTGCAAGTCTAGACAAAGCAACACCACAAAAGCAATAATCTTTATCTATTCAACAGTCAGCTTAATATTCAGCTCAATACAGCTTAACAGAGGCTTGGCTTTTACGCCTTAAACCAAACTAACCAGCTCTGAGATTAATCACTGATTTACAGCAAAAAGGGTTTAGGGTTAGGTTTTTTTGTCATTTATTGTACTTATTCTACATCATATAAGAACTATGTTAGGTGACATAGGCATAAAATATTATTTAACAAACTCTGTCTTAAAAGTTTTATTTATTTTCACTAAAAATCTTTCATTATGGAGATTTTGAATGAGATTTTTACTTCTGGAACCATACTGTTGCTCTCTATTGCATACACTCTTTAGCAAAACTAAACAGAGAAATCATTGCACATTACTCTATTATTAAAGCCTCCAACTAGTTTGACAAGTAGTTATATAATTATCCGCATTTGTACTGTACTTGTGTGACATAAACCAATCAAACTGTACCTTTGTGGTCATTAACTTCCATGGCAGTTGTGTGAGCAACCTGAGAAGGACAAACGCATTCACACTCATCAATATCAGCATGGAGACAATTGCATTTCATTGATCACAGCAAAAAAAAAAAAAAAACTGAAATAAGTCTTACTTTTAAAAGCTGAAGTTGATCAAATGTAAGATCCTTGACAGGAACTTCAAACAATACCATTGAGTTCTTGTCATTTTTCTATAAAAGGAC
This sequence comes from Labeo rohita, assembly GCF_022985175.1. NCBI lineage: Eukaryota > Metazoa > Chordata > Actinopteri > Cypriniformes > Cyprinidae > Labeo > Labeo rohita. The sequence continues at coordinate 28,758,861 of NC_066888.1, forward strand.
ACAAGAAATAGAAAGCACACGGGTACAGATTATCTTCCTTTTGTTTTGCGGTTTTAATCAGTGTTCACGACTGAATTTGAAAGGTTTAAGTAGGAAGTCTTCAATCGGAGTCAAAACAAAAGCTATACTGAAGGACACTAAATGAGTTGTTTAAATGATAGTTCAAATAGTGACTTTGTAATGGCAAATGTTACCTTTTTACTAGAAATACAGCAGGTGAGATCGTGGTACACGATTGGAACCAAATCTTTAGACAGATGAACATCAAACTCTACATAAGCAGCTCCCTGTGAAAAAAACAAAACAGATAGGATTTAGCCTTATATTTCCTATAACAAAACTTAATGCATTCTGGATGAGCTGCATTCTTTATTATACTCACATGGTTGGCCGCACTTAGAAATGAGGCAATTGTGTTTTCCCTGATCTTGTGATGCCTGAAATAAAAATTTATTTCTGTTAAACATGCACGTTTAACAGAACGGTGTGCTTGTTGGGTTTCCATAAACTTAGGTGTGTTTATTGTGTTTATTGTGTGCTTTACAATTTTACAGAGCCTGTTACACAGTACATGCCTTAGATGATCGAAAGGCAACATTTGTTCCAAAAAAACAAACAAAACAACATAGAACTGGGGTCAATATTTTTGTACATACATTTTCAGTGCAACTTCAGTGCAAATTTTCAGGAGATTTGAAAGGATTTAACTATTGTGAAATTGTACTTATATTTAACAAAATAAAAAATAAATGTGTAGGCTCATTAACCTTTTTTAGCAATTTTATGATAAAAAAGCACATATTCCTCCTCCCTAATTTTTAGTAGACTACTCTAATACAAATAACAATAAACATTATAATAATAAAATAATAGTAAAAAATATGTTTATTGTAAAAATACACTTGTAAACTAATAAAAGTCTTGGTTTTAAATTAAATTCTTAATCCTGGTTTACCGATTAAAAATGAGCCTGAGAAAAAAAGATCTATATATATATATATATATATATATATATATGTGTATGTATGGATGTATGTATGTATGTATGTATATATATATATATATATATATATACACACACACACACACACACACACACACACACATATACACACGTATATATACACATTACTCTCCCCTTCTGTAAAAAACTGCACTGATGCCTTGTGGGCCAAACACTAAATCTAAGACAGGCTCAGGATTCTTGTAGCAGCATGCCCATCATCCACACTGTGGCTACTCACTTGAGAGCATGTGTGCTTCCTGCTCCTCTGTGTCCAACATGCAAAGCGCTCCTTTTCTTCCAGTATTTGGTGAACGACTGACTCATGTCGCACTGAATGCCTTGGATAGGACGCGTCACCAAGTAATCCACTAAAATCCAATCAAGAATAAAAGCACTTAGTTTACTCAACACTTATGCATTTACTTGAGAGAAGTCAACACTTAATGGTTAAATTTAATGAAATTAGCACATCAATAAATGAATGGCAGCATAATCACATAATCTAGCCACTTAGCAACAATGCAAGCAGGGTGGCTCTTGCCAACAGGAGTGACTTTACCCATATTTACATAGTCTGTGACGTGTTTACAAAGGCAAATGTGTGCATGCAGTGAAAGAACAGATACCATCATAGGCGGCAGGAATGTGCATTAGTTTTATGATGTACAAATGAGATGTTTAGACTTTGAACATCAGTGCATTGTGGTATTGATTATACCTCTGACTTTTCCAATAGTCTGCCTAGCATTTTGGCTCATGATGGGTAGGGTGACCACACCCTGATCTTTGCCACTCTCCCTGAAAGACGACGATAAGAGGCATGCGGTGCCTACATGGCCTGGATGGACATCCCCCTGAAGCACAGGCTCACTCAGGTCCTCCTTAACAACAATGATGTGACATAACAGTCATAAGTCACCACAGGATTCAAAATCAAAATCCTTTTTTGATGCAGTTGTGGTCAAAATCTTTATTAAACAATGATTTCCATACCTCAGAGAACTCAAAGGTGAGCTCTAGATTGTCAGGGTCCATTGTGTGAATGCTGTATTCGGTCCACTGGGAGGGTTCAAGTGCGCAGCCACGTTCTGGCTGGGAATGACGAGACTTATATCCGTTGTCACTGATCATACTGATCTCCAGCGTAGTGGTCATCTTATGCCATGACGAAGGGCTTTCCTCTTCTTCCTCCTCAATCCCTTCCAGCATCAGCTTCAATCTAAAATATATGAATTCAGTATAATGTGAATTCGACAAACAAATAAATGTTTAGTACTTGGTCTAAAAGAATGTATAGTGCATTTTATGCATCCCTACTATTAATTAACACATCAAGTTAAAGAGTTAAATATGTATTCTGTATTCTGTATTCTGTGACTGACATTACCTGAAGCGCGAATTCTTAAATTTTTTCTTAGTAATAGAAACTGGAGGTTTCACAGAGTTATGAAGCCTGAGACGAATTTCTGTCTGGCACGTCAACCAGCCAGAGTCCACACACTCAATGCCATCTGCAGATCAAACAAATTATATTTGAATGTTGAGGTAAGATGACATGATATTGTTTTGTTTTGCATTTATATCGTTTAACTGATTAACGTACTATGGACTCCAAAATGTCCGTCGTCAATCACGAGTTCAGGTTCTGCAAGACATAACAAAATTTAATATGGAAGGTCAACCGCTCTTGCTACACGTCTGCAAACGTTAAGAGTCACCAGTACAGAGTAAACAGATGATTTCTGGTTTGTTTATTAAACGGTCAAAATATACAGACAAAACACGTGTTCAGTTTGCTCTGTACTGGCAGGAGATCTACACGTTTGTCAACTGTATGTTATACAAGCAAAAACTAGGCATGTTAAAATTTAAGAATACTTACTTGGTTGCCAAAAGGTAAATAACAGTAATCTAATTGCATTAATCTCAGCAAGTGTTACCATGCAAGCAAACGGTTTTGTGGCAACACAAGCACAAAGAAATGCTGACAAACTTTTAATGAACATAACACATAACATCAGGAGCAAACAGTTACATGATTAAACTCAAAACATCAAAAAAAAAAAAAAAAAAAAAAAAAAAAAAAAAAAAACAAAACAAAACAAGACAAAACAAGACAAAACAAAACAAAACAAAACAAAACAAAAAAAAACTATCGATGCCCTTTAAATGTATTGTTTTGCATATTTTGTTAAATGTGTGTTGTGGTTGTAAATAAAGGAGCATTAAATGCATGTGTCCTTTACATGGTCTTTAAATGTAAAAATGAACTCCAAATAGTTTATGCAATTAAAAAAAGTAACAAAAAATTGTGCGTTGTGCATGTAAATAACAGAGTGTTAAATGCATTTGTGCTTTTACAGTTTTCACAGTTTTTTAAAAAATAGTTTCTAATGTAAAAATCAACTGTAAGTAGCCAAGTCTACTATTTAAAGCAGCTAAGGGATTAAAATGAATGCAATTCATTCCAAAAAAAAAAATTAAAAAATTTTTTTTGATAGAATTAAACCCAAAAATTTAAAGTGGCTAAATTAGAGGAAGGCAAAAGAAAAAAAAAGCATTGCTTGTAAACCCAAGAATGTGCCAGTGAAAACTGCTTCACTCTGTTTGTCTATGGGGAGTAATAGCCCACTAAATGTTATGGTTTCTAATAATTAGGTTCCATTAGATTCTCTTAAGTGGCTTTTATTGACATTACATCTGTCCATAAAAAAACACTAAAATCAACATTAAACACAACATGAAATCACAATGTACTATTTTCTTTAGAACATGCACCAGTGATTCATGCACAATAAGACCAGATGCATTTATTTATAAAGTAAATAGGGGTATTTACTTTCAAAAAGAAATGTTGCTGGTCTTATTATGCACAATTCACTGATGCATTTTCTCAGGAAAATAATGTGAGTAAGGGAAAATAATATTTTTGCCACTCTAAGATCCAATAATGTTCTGAGAGATAAAATCAAATACCATATCACATTACTTCCCACTAGTTTCATTAACTTAGAAATGCATCATATTTCAAATGTGAAATGTATTGTGAATGTTTCATGTTGTCTTTAAAAAAGCTGAAGTCAGCATGTACTGATAAAGTACGCTTAGAGTTAAAGGGGACAAACTGATCTGAATGTAATCCGAATGAAGGAAGGAGTCTACGGGCTGCATTAGACACTCAAACGTTTTTTCTGGGATCAGATACCTGAGGGACTCAATGAGCGTGGCAGCTGATGGGTCTCCCATCTATTGACTATGACCTGGCATGGCCCACCTGCATTCTGTAATTCCAAATGGGGGTTAAGATTATGGAAAGATTTTGGTAAAACAAAGCCTACTTTGGTCATTCAAACCAAAGTCTCACTCCCGCAAAAAAAAGAATATGAGATATAGTCACCACTTTCTGCCAGCCAGCCAGTTGGTTGACATCTGAAAAGTGGACTGATTAGTCACACATAGAACACATTGGCATTTTTCACAGTGTTTAACTAGAGATCTCCAGGTTATTTATAGACTAAAAAACAGCTTTGAAAATCCTTGTACTTACCATTTTAAAATAAGATAATTTTTTCGTTAATACTTCCCTAACTATGAACAATTGTTTCTAAATTCCTAATTCTCATTGAAAATATTTCCGTTCTAAATTCCAGAATATTTCTGGCTGACGTGTAAATATGCATGTTAGGAGAGGCTCGCAGGAAACCTGTTCCAGAAATGGAACTTCTCCTGGAAAAAATAAACAAAAACAAAAACTACCCAGAACTGAGTTGAGTTCAGATAAAAGAGATTAGCAGCTGTGAGGGGAATGACCTGGAAACCTCACACACATTTACACAGAAGGATTTCAACTTCAAATTACTTGCACCCTAAGAATTAAAGATTATAAAAAGAAAGCACTTGAGGAATGTTTGAAAAACATGTGAAAGAACTCTCAAAAGAAAATCTACAATCATACATGTATAATAAAACAGCTGGACATACTCAAGAATGTATAACTCAAACAATATATATGGCATAGATTATGAAGTCCCTTTTAAAAGGCCATTCACACAGAACAAATTTTTCTATTCCACTGTACTGCTTTTTTATCATGCTTTTCTATCATTTCTCTACAGTATGTAAACATGTGCTAGACGGATGTGTTTGACAGGTTGTGATCATGTCTTTTGCAGCATCTAGCACATGACAAGACGTTCTATAAACACAAGTTCAATAAGTTCCACTTTATTTTTAACTTTATTTTTGAATCTAACAGAATTATAAACAACAACATCTATAGATCATTTCGCTAGATGTAAAGATACTGGTCCCGATACACTTCCTGTTTCTTTCTTTTTTTTTTTTTTACTTTACACAAACATCACAAAAAACATTAGCACCTTTAAGATGTGTTTGTATATGTGATATAAAAAAAGAATAAAAAACAAAAAAAACCGGAAGCGCTTCTGGACCAGTGTTGTTTACACCTAGCGAAACGGTCTATAAATAAATACACAAGCTGAGGCTAAACTTTAAAGGTGTTTTTATCATGGTTTTCTATCATTTTTCTACAGTATGTAAACGTGCTAGACGGACGTGTTTGACAGGTTGTGATCATGTCTTTTGCAGCATCAAGCACATGACAAAACATTCTATAAACACAAGTTCAATAAGTTCCACTTTATTTTTAACTTTATTTTTGAATCTAACAGAATTATAAACAACAACATCTATAGATCATTTCGCTAGATGTAAAGATACTGGTCCCGATACACTTCCTGTTTCTTTCTTTTTTTTTTTTTTACTTTACACAAACATCACAAAAAACATTAGCACCTTTAAGATGTGTTTGTATATGTGATATAAAAAAAAAATAAAAAACAAAAAAAACCGGAAGCGCTTCTGGACCAGTGTTGTTTACACCTAGCGAAACGGTCTATAAATAAATACACAAGCTGAGGCTAAACTTTAAAGGTGTTTTTATCATGCTTTTCTATCATTTTTCTACAGTATGTAAACGTGCTAGACGGACGTGTTTGACAGGTTGTGATCATGTCTTTTGCAGCATCAAGCACATGACAAAACATTCTATAAACACAAGTTCAATAAGTTCCACTTTATTTTTAACTTTATTTTTGAATCTAACAGAATTATAAACAACAACATCTATAGATCATTTCGCTAGATGTAAACATACTGGTCCCGATACACTTCCTGTTTCTTTTTTTTTTTTTTTACTTTACACAAACATCACAAAAAAATACAACCAACATAACATTTGACTGGATGAAAATGTTACATTAGCACCTTTAAGATGTGTTTGTATATGTGAAAAAAATAAAAAACAAAAAAACAGGAAGCGCTTCTGGACCAGTGTTGTTTACATCTAGCGAAATGGTCTATAAATAAATACACAAGCTGAGGCTAAAATTTAAAGCTGTTGGGTAATCAGTTCACCATTGGGCCTTTAAAGGTTGACTGTGAACCTTCTAGGAATCACTTCTATCATATTTGTTTACAAGGGAAAAAAAAAAAAAAAATCTCACCTTGGATTCCAAAATGAATCCTTTGAAATAGCGATATTTGGTTTCACCCCCTCTAGGAACCTGAACGGTCGTTCTCCACAGGGTGCTGGGGGTGAGATGAGACACAGAAGATAAATATGGGTCAAGATAAATGTGGGTCAAGGGTAGTTGTGCTTGTGCTGGAAGGTAAACATAAGACGGCATTGCACATGTACCCATCCTCCTCTGCTGGTTGTAGGGTCACAGCTTTTTGATGACACCAGCTGCCCAGGGTTTCACAACCGCCAACCACTGCGATCACCTCGCCTGATGTAGAGACAAAATAGATTATTATTTCTCTTCTTTTTGGTAAGTAAATGAATGTGTCTCCAGGCAATACTGTGTAGAAATATTACATTCCTTTCAACACATATCATATTTAAGTATCGTATGTAAACATTTGCCAGACAATAAATACAGATACAGGTTGCATTTGTGATGCAATCATGCATGGTTAATATAATAATGCTTATTGTTACTGAAACATTTCTTGTATTATAAAATACACTTTTAATGGTGAGACTTAGTAATATGTTTCTTTAATAACACTAGCACATTATTAAATGTTTTTTATTTATATTTATTTATGTATTTATTTATTATTTAATGCCATAACAGTTATAATTATAACATCATTTCAATACATTGTTTCAAAATAATTTAACCATTTTATCTTAATAACAACCAACATGCAAAATAATAATAATAATAATAATAATAATAATAACAACTATTGTCATTACTGTTGATTACATTAAAAAAAAAGAATTTATATATATATATATATATATATATATATTTATTTATTTATTTATCAACAGTAATACCAATTATATAGAATTTTTTAAATGTAATCTACATTAAAGATTTTAAAGTTATTTCAGGAGAAATGTCCATTAATATATTTTCTGAATAAATAATTCCTTTAATAAATGTCCATCCATAAAAATGTAATTCAGCATTTATTGCTAAAGTACTTACATTATGCACAAAAGATTACTGATCTTAACTTAACAACACTTTAACTAACTAAACATTACTTAATTCACACAAATATTACATTTTGCATTTTATAAACGCTTTATAATAACAATTTATAAAAAGCTCCATTGTCCCTGGGGTAAAGCATCTGCTTAAGTAATAAAATATAAATGCTGTGTATAATAACTTTAATTAATGACATAATCGCATTAGTACATTTCATAATGCTTCAAATCACGTCAAACAATGTACTTAACTAGAACCATAAAACACTGTAAAACTGCTTGACCTAGCTTAAAACAGCAGGCAAACCAAGTGACTTAAAAATCTGAAATTGTACTTTTATTACTCAAGTTCAACAAGATGTTCTCAGTTCTATGGATAAAGTATCAACATTGAAATGAGATTTAAATATCAAAAATATTAAAACTATATAGCAGATATATTATGACTAGGTCAGTTACATTATAAGAACACACTCAAACGACTTCTAAATGTCACATTTACAAAATGTTATGAATTTTAATTAGTTTATTTAGACTTGATAGTCTGTGCGTTTTTTTTTATTACTATAAACTTTTAAAATTGCACAATTAGTAAGTGGCTAAAAGAAACACTTACATCAAAAGATATGCATTCATATTTCACAGTTGAACTTCTGATTGATAAAATAACAAGTGTTATTGACTTATTCCTGAAAGTTGTACACTGTATTATACTTTTATTTAATTATTCCTCTTACCCAGAGCTGTGGTCCCTCTCACAGTCAGAGTGACTTTAGTGCTGTCCATGACTGACACACAGGCAGACGGAGAAGAGAATGAAGAAACCTAAAGCACAGATGGAAAGAAACACATCTGTTCCCCAGTTCAAAACAAATCTAAGCCACGTTAACAGCATCAGCTGATCTACATTTGCTCTGTGGTCTGATACCTTCCCGCAGAACTGCTGTGCACTTTTAACCCCTCTTCTTGATCCTTAGGAATCCGCTACATTATAAATGTATTTTAATTATACGCCCTAAACATCAACACAAATATTTGTACTATTGCAAGACGCAATATTAGAGAGGGAAACAATGGTATGTCAGATCCTCGCATCTAAATACGATCTCAAAGGCTGAACAGTAGCTTTCACCACGTTTGATGAAACTGAAATGAGTTGAGGAAGCAAATCAACAAGGTCTGAACCGGCTACAGCCGGTTACTAACAGTGACAACAACACCCGGTATCCCATGGTGTTGCTCAAAACATAATACTGTGCCTACATAGACAACACTGTTACGTTCTACACGTCCTAAACACGCTATCTAGATAGGGAGCCCACTAGCTTTTGAAACGCAGCCACTATTTGCTAAGCTAAAACTTGAAGATGTATAACGTAAAACGAAATGTATAGCGTAACGTTACATTCACTGTCGAGTCCGGACGATACAGTAATTAAAAACATGATAAAGTGATAATTACCTGAGTTCACAGACAAATATCCATTCCGTAGTATGGCGGTACCGGGAATCGTTAATCGTGCGCTGACGTGCCCATGTTTACATGCACGCGGATCTCTGCAAACCCGGTAATGCGACACTGTTAACAGAGAACCAGGAATTTTTCGAGCTATTAGGCTTAAAATATTACGTCTTTCAGTTATGCGAATATATGTGCTGGTTGAAATAAAATAAAATATCATTTAAACGTTAAAATAACGTTGAGAAGGTCACTTGTTGTAGGAAAGAAATTAAGGGCGGGCTCGAATTGTACAGCTCGACTCCGCCTCTATGCGTTTTTTGGACGCTTATGATTGGCGGAAGACGTGATTGACGTTCGAGTGGGCGGGGCTTCGTCACTGACGTACTAGTTGGGTGGAGTTCTCGACATGACCACGATGCAGTCAAATTAGTGTAATAAAGTAATTAATATTAAGTAAATCATTAAACAGATTTTTAAAACTTTTACCCTATTAGCTAAACAAGTTTAAACATTAAATAATAATAATAATAATAATAATCTAAATCCGGGATTTTAATCATAGTTACATGTAGGCGCTGTTTGTTACAGGTATTAATGAGAGATATTATGCCATGTTACTGCTATAGTGTTTTTATGAGCATAACTGGAGAAAAATAAATTCACTTCTATCTAATTGGGTGTGTGACCATTAAACTTAAACTTAAAAGAGGTTAGATGTCATTAACAGGAAAGTTGTTTTCTATATATTAAGACTAATTCATTTCATGAGTGGTGAACCAAAAAAATAAATGAAGCAAATTAAGTTAATGTACTCAAAGAAACAAGGCAAGTAATATTTTAATTCAAATCTAACTGTATAAGGTTAGAAAGGTCAGATGAACCTTACTGTAAAATAATGATTACATAGACATTGATTTTTTTTATTTACTGTCTTTCAGCAGAACTGGTTGCATAATGAAGTGCCTTAGCAGGACAGAACACAGTCTGGAACTGTGTTGCATAACTGAGGTCAGGCAGGCACATGCAAGTTGAAGAAAATGTTTAGGGTAAAACAGGGTGAGAAAGTTCAGAACAGCATGACACGACTTCATGCAATGTTTAGATAAACCATATCTTCAGTCATAAATTAGTTTTGCTGTGTCCTTGATTTCTTTATGGATTGTTGCAGCCCCTGGTAGCTCTTCCTGTTCCTGCACGAGCCATTGAGAGGTAAAATACAATTGGTCTTTTGAAAAGAGGGCTATCAGACGAGAATGCTGAATGCTGGGTATTTGACAGTGCTTAGCACAACTGAATGGATGAGACGGCAGGATTATAAATATTTAATGAGTCAGTCTCTTTTGCTCTTTTACCATGTTTTCACCCTCCCACTATTTGCCCTCGTCTGTGGATAAGATAATAGACAGATAATGAATAGAGTGTGTGCCTAGAACCAGTTTTAAATGGTGAATTTGTACAGCGCCAATTCCACCCCCAATCCCATACAAAAGAAAAGAATTATAATGAATCTTTTTGGAATGCAATTAGTGATGTTTTTCTCGTTTATTTTTATGCTTGTAATGAGAAGAAGTGAGAACTCTGGACAACTTCTTTGTGTGGTCATGTGTGATAAAGAAAGTAGAAGTTCTACTTTTCAACATTTCAGTATTCTGGGAAATGTGATTAAGGAGATTTTCTGTCTGAATAAGCCTTTTCATACAAAGGAACTTGAACAGAATTCATTTTTTGCCTCCATTCAAAAAGTAATATGAAGAATCACAATATACACTACCAGTCAAAAGTTTTTGAACAGTAAGATTTTTAATGTTTTTGAAGAACTCTCTTCTGCTCACCAAGCCTGCATTTATTTGATCCAAAATATATAAAAACAACTTTTGAAATATTTTTACAATTTAAAATAACTGTTTTCCATTTGAATATATTTTAAAATGTAATTTATTCCTGTGATTTTAAAGCTGAATTTTTAGCATCATTACTCCAGTCATATGATTATTCACAAATCATTCTAATATTCTTATTTGTTGCTCAAAAAACAATTATTATTATTATTATTATGTTGAAAACAGCAGAGTAGAATTTTCTGATGAATAGAAAGCTCAGAAGAACAGTATTTATCTGAAATAGAAATCTTTTGTAACATTATAATCGTCTTTTTCATCACTTTTGAACAATTTAAAGCATCTTTGCTAAATTAAAGTACTGATTTCTATTTGTAAATAGAAATCAATTTGTACAAAATTATGCTGACTACACTGTAAAAAACAAATTTAAAAAAAAACCTGGCTGCCTTAAGATTTTAAGTTCAGTTAACTCAAAAAAAGTTTATTAAACTTGAAATGTTAAATTATACTAAGTGACAACTTAGATATTTAAGTTGAATCAACTTAAAATTTTAAGGCAGCTGGGTTACTTACCCATCTGTTAAGTTTAGCAAACACAAATATCTAAGTTGTTACTTAGTACAACTTAACATTTCAAGTTGACTAAATTCAATTTTTTAATTTTTTAAAAAAGGCAGCAGGGTAACAAATTATTTTAAGCTGACTCAACAAATTGTTTTTTTTTATTTTTTACAGTTATACAAGCTTTTGAATAGTATAGTGTATAATGTTACAAAATCTTTTTCTTCTTTCTTTCAAATATCTTTCTATTCATTAAAGAATCCTGAAAAACAAATGTACTCAACTGTTTTAAATAATGATAATATTTACAATAATAACAGCAAATCAGCTGTTAGAATGATTTCTAAAGGATCATGTGACACTTAAGACTGGAGTAATAATGCTGAAAATTTAGCTTTGATCACAGGAATAAATTAAATGTTAAAATGTATTACAAGAGAAAACAGTTATTTTAAATAGTAAAAAATATTTCAAAATTTTACTGTTTTTGTTGTACTTTGGATACACAAAAATTCAGGCAGAAGAGACGTCTTTAAAAAACGTAAAAAAAATTTACTGTTCAAAAACCTTTGACTGGTAGTGTATTATTAAATATATCCTCTTTAAATTTTAATGATAATATTGTGTTGTCATTAGTTTTTAAAAATTTTATATCATTTTTATCCACTTATGTATTTACTTTTTTATTTATTTACATTTTATTATTTTAATAGCTATTTATTTTAAACATACAGTGCAAGATCTGTCTCTTAGTTTAGTAATTATGAGTAATTCAAATGCAAGTTGGTAAATCTGGTGGGTGTTCATATTTTTTAAGAACAGTGGGGTCAGTATGATTTTATTTTAAAGAAATTAATACTGTTATTCAGCAAGGATGCATTAAATTGATTGAAAGTGACACTAAAGACTTGAATAATGATGCTGAAATCACTAGAATAAATTGCATTTTAAAATATATTAAAATATTCAACAGTTATTTTAAATTGTAATAATATTTCACAATATTACTACTGTATCTTAACATTTTTAACAAAAACTTTAGACATTTCAAAGTGTTGGTTGTGGTTCTAGTATAATGAAAAGCTCAAAATGATGTAAAAGATTACAGATTGTGAAAAGAACAGCTCCACCTAGTGGAACAATGGGTGTATGGCACTCAATTGATATGCTGCAGTGCCTATCCATTTATGCATAGGTTTGCACATTCATTCATCTTTTTCCTAGAGAAGGTGAGTGTGAAGATGAAGAGTCACCATTTATAGCCTTTAAATGAAAGTACCTCTAATGTATTCAGAGTTCAGTGGAGTTTCGTAGCAGTTTGAGCAGATACTGTGATGATTAATTCAAGGCATCAGCATTCACTTGAGATGTCCCTGTAAGAAGAACTGAAAACCATCTGAATTTTTCAGAAAAAGGAGTTTGATCTTCCAGCCCTGAAAGTCCTATGCTGTTATAGCGGAATACCAGTTTTAAAAGATGTCCCTTTTGTGGTTTCTCATCATGGTTATACATAACAGGAACAACAACTATTTTAAGCAATTCTAATAAAGCAGATTTGCTCTTTTGCAGAGAAATGCACAGAAATCCCCAAATTTAGATGGATTTTCAATTCTGCAAAATGTAAAAGCTGACACAATTAATAGTTTTTTGGATCTTATGATATTTTATAACCCATAAATGATCTGGCTATATTAAAGCATTCTCCAAGTTTTATAAACTTTCCAACCTCCAACTATGACAAACTTTGAGTTATTGGATAATAATAATAATAATAATAATAATGTATGATATACAGAATGTATGATATGCTAAAAATATAAATGTGCATATATTTTTCAATTTATTTTTTATATATAATATTTCCAGTATTTTTTATTTATTTTATTTATTTACTTAATGCATACGCATCTCCACTGGGTCGAAGAGTTTGACTGTTTCTCTCATACTTTTTTGTAGTATGTCATGATGTTTTTCTTGCCCTTTATGTAAAAAAAAGTAAAAGTAATTACTTTATAACCCTTAATCAAACTCTTAATTTGTACAGATCCTGCAGATGGGCTGCCATGCATAATGCCATCGTCAGTCAAAGACAGTGATGCTGTCAGTGTGAACAACAGCAAAAGTGTTTTAATGGAAATCAGATGCCATTATAATGGATCTGACATCATTCAGAGGCCATTTGCACTTCAGGGCTGAATGCGGTTTGCTTCATTTGCACATCAGACACTAGATGCTGATGACAAGCCTTTATATGTGACCTTCACATTTCAATTATTTTGAGTGGGGCAAGCAGAGGAGGCTTCAAACTATATGCATGCAAACAAACAAATGCAACCGGAGGTCCAAACATACGCAGAATAACAGAAACAAAAGCATGTTTACTTTGTTTTGTCCCATGCACTTTTTGTCGTAGGTCACGCACACAAATAACCAAAAAGTAATGATAAGCAAAAAGGTACTGATGAGAGATCTGATTAAATACAGTTCACATTCATTTACATGAGCAAGTGGTGTGATTCACTCTGAATGTTCCCATTGGCATTTTTAAGACTAACTGATGCAGACTGTTCACTGAATTAGAATTAGACTGGTATTCATGTAATTAAATAACAAGAACAAGCCAGAGGGCTCGTTTCAGTCTTAATTTTGCTCTGTTTTAAAAGACTCAAGTTGAACGGCCAACTTTATCAAAGTTATTTCTATTTCTTTCCCGGGTCATTGAGTTTATACAGCACCTTTGTAACATTATACTAATAATGATAATAATAATAATACTACTAATAATAATAATACGCATTTATTGAAAGGCTATAGGGTAATTCCATGCAAATGTCAACTTTACCATGAAAAAATAAAGTTTTTACCAAAGGTTTTTACTATACTAATAGCACAGATGTCAACATTTGGTGGTTCAAAATTTTAAAAGTGTTTGTTTTATTTTTAGTGCATGATTTTCCATAGTCTGGTAAGTGCTATTTTCAGACTTGTCACATCCATAACGGTACAAATTCCTCATAAATAGACACATCAAAAGTAAAATAAAGTAACAATTATATGTTCTGTGAAGAGCCATCACTTCTCTATTACTTGGGTATTATTGTGTCTGGTTTAACAAAGTATGTAGTCTCTCAAAAATGGTGTCCTTTTTTTGTCACATCCATAACGCATGATTAATTCCCTTTTTTTAAATAGAAAACTTGTGCATAGACTGATAATTTTCTGATGTTTAGACTCCATCATCAAGGGTTTATTAAAATATATACAGATGGTTTGGTATATTGATAACACAAACATTCTCTAAGCATTTATATGTCACATCCATAACGCTGGATTTGCCCTATAATAGATTTTTGGAAAAATAATAAATATATAAATTTGTATATTGTATACATACATACCTTCAAATGTTGTTTTTCATCCAATAGCATTCAATTTCTATATATCACAGGGCTTTCTGAATACTTGATTCTGACTGGTCATGCACTGGTTTCATCAGACAGATATTTCTCAATATTTCCTGACTCTCGTTTCATACAAAAGCATTTGGCACCTTCTAGCATCTGAGTTATCGACTGCAATTAAAATAGCCTCAGAAGACCTTAACAGCAGCTTAATATTATTTCTGTAACTGTTTTTGCCAATTTTTTTCCATCATTACTTCAGTCACATGAATAAATAAATAAAAATAAAAATATATAATACTGACTTCAAGCTTTGAATGGTATATTGTATAATGTTACAAAAGTTTGTTTTTATTTTATTTATTTATTTTTCAGATAAATGCTGATCTTTGGATCTTCCTATTTATCAAACAATCCTGAAAAAAATGTACTCAGCTGTTTTAAATATTGATAATAATAGTAATAACAATAATAATAATAATAATGATGATGATAATTATGATGTTTCTTGAACAGCAAATCAGCATATTAGAATGATTTCAGAAGGATCATGTGACTGGAGTAATAATGTTAAAAATTCAGTTTTGAAATCACAGGAATAAATTACATTTTAAAATATATTTAAACAGAAAACAGTTATTGTAAATAGCAAAAATATTTCAGAATTTTACTGTTTTTGCTGTACTTTGGATCAAATAAATGCAGGCTTGGTGAGCAGAAGAGACTTCTTAAAAAACATTAAAAATCTTTAGACTGGTAGTGTATATGTATATTTAAATACACACACATATATTATGTAATAAATATTTATATATAATATAAATCAAACATAACATAATTATGAATTTATATACATCTAAATATTTCTTAAAAATTAAAGTATATATATATATATATATATATATAAAATATAAAAGTTACCTTTTCACCATCTGACAAACAGACTTTAACCAAAAAAATAACTAAAACAGACCAAGTTCTATATCAAAGCTCTATATTAAAACAGATCACTAATACAAGAAAACAGTTACGCTGCTTAAAATATTTGTGAGAACTGACACTTTTTACAATTTTGTAACAATAATTGTCTTAATAATAATAATAATAATAATGTCTTTCAATTTAATGCATCCCTGCTGAGTATTAATTTATTTTTTAAAAAATCCATTCTTTTGAATATTTTTTTTTACTAATGTCAGTGTCAGAAACAGCTGTATTAGTTGTTTTTGTAAACTTACAAAGGAATGATGTTTACCTGATGAAAGTGGTCAATCACATCAATGCTGTCAGTCTGAATTCTTGTCCTTTGTTTTCTACCAGAGATAATGTATAAAGAGCTACAGGGCAGCATCCAGTCAACTTCATTAACATTCATCTTTGGAAGATCTTTGCCCATAAGCCCAGAACTGTGAATGCTTCAGGTCATGCTGGAACACCAGACCGATGTTTATATCTCCTCAGATCATATTATCCAAATGGGAGCTCATGTCCATAGCCTTGAGACATGAGGGATCAGTCTGGTGCACAGTGTTCAAATGTCAGATCTCAGTTAAACACCTCTGCCACTGCGAGTTCTCATTTGGATCAGGACTGCAGAGGTAATCGGTGATGTCTGATCGATTTCAGATAGGGCACCGGGGCTCTGATCAGCTGACAAGCGTGACCTCGGAGGGTAATTGATGAATTAAAGGAGATCAGCAGGTCACCTTTGATGTGGAAACTTTTGGAAGGATTGGATTAAGTCACTTAATTGGCTGATATTGTCTTGTAAGGCAGACAGTGCTTATCAGCATCTCTCATTTCATCACCCTCTCCCTTGTGCCCTCGAGTTCATCAGATTATCTGAAAGACTGGAGGCTGAGATTATGAACTGTCTCTAAAATACAGAGTTATTCTCACATGGTTCTGCAGAATGCATTGCTATGCTGCATGTTGAGCAGTTTCCAGTGTTTACATCAGGATTATTGTAATAAAACTAAAACCATTAAAACATTTTTGTTAATTAAAATAGTATAAACATTAACTAAAATAAAATATAGTATGAAAAAACTTGTACTTTAGCCAATTGTCCAGGCAACATTTCACATTTTCCTTTAGTTAAACTTGATGTACTAAAATAACTAACTGAAGTAAAACACTGTACAGACATTTAAAAATACAAATTATAAAAATGTATAAAATGACAAAAGCACACAACAAAATTACTATTACTAAAATTACAATGAACACAGAAAAAAAAAAAAAAAAAAAAAAAAAACAAAATATTAAATATTAGAATTTTTCCTAATCTCATATTGATGTGTTGATTATATATTTGAGCACTGACTCAAAATATAGAAAATCACATGAAAGAAGAAGTGGAGCAAAGATATTTAGCATTTTATTGCATATAGTTTATTGCACTTATTATGGTGATAAATTGCCTTGTCAGTGTGCTGATAGCATCCTGCAAGTCTGCTGTACATAATAATATAAGTACCTGAATAAAAATGTCAAGGATTAAATTTTTAATGATGGATTTGCACTTAGTCACCTCTGCTGAAAAAGTAAAACTAGAAGATACTGACTTATCCAGACTTTTGAAAGATTTCTGGATATTCTAACTGTACAATTTAGCCAATATTAAAACGTTTTTTAAGATCTTTGTATATATATATATATATATATATAAAATGTGGCAGATAAACAGATTCAAACTATGTACATATACAGTTGAAGTCAAAAGTTTACATACATCTTGCAGAATCTGCAAAATGTTCATTATTTTACCAAAATAAGAGGCATAATACAAAATGCATGTTGTTTTTTATTTAGTAGTTGAACTATCCCATTCAAAGGTTTACATATGCTTGATTCTTGATGTTTTGTTACCTGAATGATCCACAGCTGTTTTTTTGTTTTTGTTTAGTCATAGTTGTTCATGAGTCCCTTGTTTGTCCTGAACAGTTAAACTGCCCACTGTTCTTCAGAAAACCCTTCAGGTCCCACAAATTCTTTGGTTTTTCAGCATTACTAAATAAAAATAATATGATATTTAAGCAAAATAAGAAAAATGTACACATCTTCACTCTGTTCAAAAGTTTACACCCCCCGGCTCTTAATGGATTGTTGTTCATTTTGGAGCATCAGTGAGCGTTTGAACTTTCTATAATACTTGCATACGAGTCCCTTAGTTGTCCTCAGTGTGAAAAGATGGATCTCAAAATCATACAGTCATTGCTGGAAAGGGTTCAAAATACACAAAAAATGTTTTTCTAAAGTGCAGCAAGCAGTTTAACTGCTCAGAGCTCAGGATCAGGACAAGGGACTCATGAACAATTATCATTATCATAAAAAAAAAATAATACAGCTGTGGATCATTCAAGTAACAACTCAGTATTAAGAATCGTGCATATGTAGACTTTTGAATGGGGTCATTTTTATAAGTTCAACTATTATTTTCTCTTGTGGACTGTAAATGTCTTTTATGTGAAATACCTTATTCAGATCAGTACTAAATAAAAAATAACATGCATTTTGTATGATCCCTCTTATTTTGGTATTTTACAGATTCTGCAAGGCTGTAAACTTTTGACTTCTGTATATATACAACTTCTGCATATATACATACATATATACATTTTAAAGTTTTTTTTTTTTTTTTTTGCAGCAGCAGCAGCATAACTGTCTGGATCCATAACTGGATCTTTTTCTGAGATAAGTTTCCTATTGAAAAACTCTCTATACTGTAATGTTCTTACTACATGAACGTTTTGTTCCCAAGTGTAAAGTGTCAAAACTTCTATTTAACAAACACTCCGCACACACTATTACAGTCAGCTCATGTGTTTCTCTCCGGATGCTCATGTACTGCACCAAAATAAGTTTGCTGTGTTGGCCTGAAACTACTGCCTGCATTTTGGATGAATTATAAAGCGATTTCAGTGGGTAAAAGGAGAATAACTTCTCTACTGAGCACTTCTACTGCCTCCTTCAGTTTCTCTATTGTCGACATTATCTAGTCTGTGTGAATGCTTCAACTCTCACACATATTCCTCTCAGGGGCTTTTATAATGAGAACAAGACTCAAGGCTGTAAAAGAGCAGATGTTTGCAGTCTTTCTCGGCACCTGTCTGTTTCTTTTTGCCATTGTGTATCTGCTTACTGTATGTATTTCTCAGATGCTGCGGCATATCATTAAACATAGAGAGTTTTTCATCTGCAAGATAAATGAATTAGTTTCTAATCTTCCTATTCAGCAGCACAATTGTTTTCACTACTGATAATACTCAAGGAATGTTTCTTGATGATCAAATCAGAATATTAGAATGATTTCTAAAGGATCATGTGACACTGAAGACTTGAGTAATGATGCTGATTTGGAATCACAGGAATAAGTTACATTCTAGAATACATTTAAAGGAGAAAACAGGTATTTTAGGTGTAGCAACTGATTGCTGTTCACATCTATATTTAGATGCATTTAATAAAATATGTCAGGGAGGTCTGGCAGGGATACCTGAAGAGGTCCTGATCTATGTTAAAAAGGATGCTATATTTGTGTGTTACAGGACAAGAGAGATGATGCAGTCCCAGACCAACACAAAGAGCAGGTTGCAGTAGCTTCTCATCAGTGAATGCATAAAAGAGCAGCGCTTTCACTGCACACCTGCAGCAGTGCTTGTACTATAACAGATTGCACGCTGGTCTTTTTTGTACTATACACCATTTCAAAAGAACTGTTGTTGATATGATGAGTTTCCTTCAGCCAATATCTTCCTACATCTTTGTTGATGTAGAACCAAGACCCACAAGAAGAAAATGATCTGTGTGCCTAATATAAATGAAGCCTGAGGGTGTCATGTTCGCATATGAAATATACCATTTGATAATGTCAATCCATGAATAACTCTTACTTGTAGCAGTTTGTTGTTCTTAAATCTTAAAGGAGTTAAAACCAATGAATACAGTATTACAGTTGAGGTCGGAAGTTTATATACACCTGGGAGAATCCACAAAATGTTAGTTATTTTACCAAAATAAGAGGAATCATACAAAATGCATGTTATCTTTTATTTAGTACTGACCTGAATAAGATAATTCACATAAAATACGTTTGCATATAGTCCACAAGAGAAAATATTGGTTGAAATTATAAAAATTACCCTGTTCAAAAGTTTACACACACTTGATTCTTAATACTGTATTGTTGGTTTTTTCAGCATTTTTGTGTATTTTGAACGCTTTCCAACAATGACCATATGATTTTGAGATCCATCTTCTCACACTGCGGGACTCATATGCAACTATTACAGAAAGTTCAAATGCTCACTGATGCTTCACCGGGGGATGAAAACTTTTGAACAGAATGAAGGTATGTGCATTTTTTGCTTAAATATCATATTTTTTTGTTTAGTAATGCCCTTCAGAAGCTACAGAAGATACTTACATGTTTCCCAGAAGACAAAATAAGTTAAACTTACCCTGATCTTCAAATTCTAAAAGTTTTCACCCCCCGCCTCTTAATGCATCGTGTTTCCTTCTGGAGCATCAGTGAGCGTTTGAACCTTCTGTAATAGTTGCATATGAGTCCCTCATTTGTCCTCAGTGTGAAAAGATGGATCTCAAAATCATACAGTCATTGGAAAGTGTTCAAATACACAAAAATGCTGAAAAAACAAGAAATTTGTGGGACCTAAAGGATCTTTCTGAAGAACAGCAGGCAGTTTAACTGTTCAGGACAAACTAAACACTAAACAAAAAAACACAGCTGTGGATAATTCGGGTAACAACACAGTATTAAGAATCAAGTGTATGTAAACTATTAAATGGGGTCATTTTTATAAATTCAACTATTATTTTCTCTTGTGGACTATATGTAAACGTCTTTCATGTGAAATATCTTATTTAGGTCAGTACTAAATAAAAAATAACATGTGTTTTGTATGATCCCTTTTGTTTTGGTAAAATAACATTTTGCAGATTCTGCAAAGTGTATGTAAACTTTTGACCTCAACTGTATATCTTCCGCATGTGTCATTTTGCATTAATGTATTATCTATATGAACACACTAGCTTGTAGTGAACAGTTTTACTGTTTACTGCATGTTGTTATTCTTCTCCTTATTTAGGCTACCTATAACAGCTAATGAACCGGAAGTCTCGTCCATAGACGAACATCTGCATTGAAGAATAAGGTGAATAGCAATTGTGCTACAATATGCATTCACACTTCACATTTATATAAGAGAACAGAAGCTATTTCTGTGCCATACTGTTTTATAGACTGTGACATATAATATCTGACACATATGATGTGTGTATGCTGAGAAAGCGCTTTGGAGTTTCATGAGAAAGCTGTCACACAATATATTCACAATACAACCACCTACTCTCCGACCACAAGCAATATTAAATATAAATTCAGCAGTATAGCTCGTTTTATGATGCTGAGGATCCAAAAAAGGAGATCAAAGCCACTAAACCTCTCAAAAAGCAGAATCTTCTGCTGGCCACTGCCTTTTGTTTCTGCATGCAAATGACTTTGATTAAAGCCAAACAAACCTGACAATATTCTGGGGACCCACCTGAGCTCAACTCAATTAGTAAATCAGCTAGTATGAACTAGGTACACTTTGCACCCTGCATCTTATTCTTCCTGTTTATCGTGTCTACATATGCGCAGCGATGACTCTTCGCTCTTTTTTTGAATGAATAAATAATGAACAGGGATTTCGGCTTTAGAGGCAAGATGTCTGTATAATTCATTGCATTCGAGCTTCACAAGCATGATGGATACGTTGTGTTATCTTTTCCTAAGCGTGCCAGAGGTCCGGATTTCCCCGGGGAGGGAGAGAGATGACAATAAATATGATAAATACCGGGACGCTACAAATATTACTTGCTGCGTGCTCCGGTTTATAACATAAAACAATAGCAATGCTGAAATCCATCAGTATGGTGAGAATAGTCAGACAGGGCTATGTAATTATCACTTATTTATTCATGAGACTCATTATGCTGTCTTTAATTAAAAGACATCTATCAATGCTTCTCAGCAGCAGTTTGATAGTATCATAGCTCAGGCAGATGTCAGGTGCAATGCCAAACAACAAGTTTACTACTCATTTTAATTTTCGCTTATTTATTTAAAAAATGTTTAGCTTAACTTTTTTTTTTTTTTTTTTTTTTTTTTTTTGCCTCAAACGTCTTTAAGGTATTAGCAGTTATTATCTCAGTCAATTAAATGTTAAATGGTAATGTTTGCAAAGATTCGCCAGATTCTAAGAAGAAAGTGGGGCTGCATAGGACACACACTGAGGAAACCAGCCTCCAGCATCACCCGCCAGGCCCTGGAATCCACAGGGAAAGCAGAAGAGGGGCCGGCCCAGGAACAGTTGGAGGCGAGACGCAGACTCGGAGTTGAAGCAGATTGGGACCAACTGGATGGAGGCAGAAAGGACAGCCCAGAGCCGCGATAGATGGCGAAGTGTTGTCGATGGCCTATGCTCCCTTGGGGGCTATGGGCCTAAGTAAGTAAGTAAATGTTCGCAAAATTAAGTAAATAAGTAAATGTTGCTTCAACCATGGAAAGACATCAACACACGCCATTTTTCAAGTTCAAATCCACCGACGTAAATCTTCAATTTAGATAAACCTAGAAATACAAAGGATGATGTTACCTTTGTAACATACAGCCACACTTTATAATTACAAATGTACTGTATGTGATAAATGTAACAGTAAATGTTACATAAAAATTACACTAAACTATGATGTAAATAATTATATTTTCTAATATTAGTGACTATGTAAACACACTAAGAAATATGGAAAATATGTATCTTAATCAGAGACTTTATATATAGGAAGACTGCACTCCTATTATTTATGAATGGGAGAAAGAAAATGGGAGAAATATGGTGAATAAGCCCCGCCTTCTAAATGAAAGAGCCAATCGGCTCTTCGCAAAATCACGCTCATGACTGCGCATGCACATTGGATGGTCTAGCATCAAAAACAAGCTGTTTTTATTGCTACTGGAGCATAAGGAACGACATTTATGAGGCAGTTGTTGTCAGATTTCATTGGTGATTTCAGATATGAAACTTAATCGTAAGCTTGGTGAACGGTTTTGCAGAATTCCCCATTCAGAGAGATAGAAGGTGCACTTGCATGCCCGAGAGGCGTTTCAAAGATGCCCGCCGAGAAAAATGACTTGTCTTGAAACTTAAAATATGCAGTTACATTGATATAACCAGACGTTTGGTTATGACTACTAAACAAGACCATAAAACATGAAACACATGTAACTTTAAAAGAACAGATAAATGTTTAAAATGATGTACGATAGAAATTATTATCCATCTTTTTTTCCGTAAGAGTGGGCGTGACCAATTGTTAGTTGAATGGGTGTGGCTTCCGGTCTCATCCGCCTCAAGCTATTTTTAGCTGTACAAAACAGCTCATTTTACTACTTGAAATTGCAAATTGGTGTCTTACTATGTAATTTTAATGTATTTTCTTAATTATGAACACACTGCTTGGTAGTGCAAACAGTTTTACCATTTACTGCATGTTGTTATTCTTCTTGTTATTTCCCTATAGCGGATAATGAACCGGAAGTCTCTCCCATTACTTTCGCGTTAAAGAAAAAGGTGGATAGGTTAAAAAAAATAATAAGACCAATAAGACATTTTACCCTGAAATGTGCATCTTCGAGCATTACAATTACACTTAATTCACATGAAAAATGCAAATTACTAACCCTTCCCACACGTGAACCAGAAAACATCGCCATTTCTGGTTTTGAAAGGCTAAAATGTGGCCCTTTCCTTGTTCTGCTTGAATGGATGATAAATCAAAGCCTTTCTTTTAACATTCTGCATCCTTGATAAACTCCGACTGCCCCGTGACGGTCCCGTTACCACAGCAACTACAGCATCCCAGGTGCAATCCTTCTGCTTAAACTCTGAGCACCTGTACCAAACATTAGTTTACAGTTTCACAATTCCCTCATGACACATACGATCCATGAATGAAGTGGGCGTTCTAAAGTTGCACAACAGTCTGTCGGATTTCAAAGGAGATTATTTACAATAATCAGTATTCAGATAGGATGAACAATTCATTGATAATAATATTGCACGGCAGGTGTTTGCAGGGATTAATGACTTTTTATTGAGTAGTTAGTATATTTTTATTGTAAGTAAATACACAATCACTGAACTGAAATGTATTACATATACTGGAAAGTCACACATACCCTATACAGAAGACCATGTGACAACTTGCCCCGGTCTCTTCTATACTGTTTTATGTAACTCAAAAAATAAAACTCCTAACTAGAAGGCGATAGCTGAATAAGAATAGAAAACATAAATAAGTGCATCGACATAACAGCCAACTCTTTTATATCATGCACAGTTTAGAGTGAAAGATTAGAAAAAAATCTTTAAAGTGGGGGTGGTGGGGTTTAATTAAGGTTTCACATTAGTCGTGACGTAAGCAACCCACGAACTCACGAGCACGACCCTGCGTGTCCCACCTCGAGCTCAAAACAGACGCAGCGCGCGCTCCGAGCTGCAGCACGCGGAACGGAGCTCCTCTCTCAGCTTCTTCAGACTGCAAAGAAGACAAAAGCCGTTCCGGATAGCATTAGGAGCAGAAAACATCTGTGTGCATCATGAAGTTTGCGGCTTTGGTCTGCTTGGTTGTTTTTTTCGCTGCTGGTAAGTGAAATACTATCATGTCCACAAAGAATAATATTTCAGCACCATGGTCAGCGACAAGGCAATTTGCTGCTGAACAAATAGATCATGATGGAAATTTTCTTTGAGCGGTTTTTGCATGAGTAAAACGTATGGATAATTGGTGATATTGAGATGAATGAGCTTTTGCATTGCATTTTGCACAAATATAATTCAAGGCTTTTACTATCTCAGATGGAGAGTCTATACCAGTTGAGCAGGACAGCCGAAAAGAGGATCTGGTATGTTGTATCTTCTATGTCTGTAAGATGGGGAAAAAAACAATGCACTTATTGTTGTACTCCTTTTGGTTAAAGCACATACTTTGATTTCAGCTTACCCAGTGTTTAGTTCACATCCTTTCGAAGACGCTGTATAAAAGTGATGATACTCCACTGCATCCAGAATGCAAAAACATCCTTACACCAGGTACGCTACTTTGCATTGTTAACACTGTGTTGCTTCATTGAATTTTTCTAGCATAACTCTGTTTGATCCTACATCTAAATCCATTAAAAATATCATTTAGACACATAACGTGAGAACAGTCAGACTACATTATCATCACAGTTTATAAACTCAGTACATCGTGCTTGGTGGATGAGACAGTTACGGGTCAGTGGTTTCACTCTAAGACTGTGGTATAATAATAGGATGTATTCATGCAGTGTATAAGCAATGGAGTGAAAATGAGTTGTGAGTCATTTGCATGTGTGTTCTATGCCCATTTTTATCTCTCCATGAATTTAGGATCAGGTCATTCCTCGGTTATGAAAAACGAGGAACAGGTGGATCAAGAGGAGCTTAAAAAGCCAAGAGGAGAGCCTAAAGTCAAGGAGGAGGAACTCATTGAAGATCTTCTTAAAGCTAACAAACGAGAGGAGGTGGATGATGAACGTAGCCAGGAAGAGTTCCCAAGTTTTGTTAAAAGAAGAATCAAAGACCGGCGTGAGGAAATGGACGATGAACGTAGCCAGGAAGAGTTCCCAAGTTTTATGAAAAGAAGAATTAAAGAAAAGCGGGATGAATTTGATGACGAACGTAGCCAGGAGGAGTTCCCAAGTTTTATGAAAAGAAGAATTAAAGAAAAGCGGGATGAATTTGATGACGAACGGAGCCAGGAAGAGTTTCCAAGTTTCATGAAAAGAAGAATCAAGGAAAAACGTGATGAAGTGGATGATGAACGAAGTCAGGAGGAGTTCCCAAGCTTCTATAAAAGAGGCAACAAGCATAAACGAGAAGATCCTGATGATGAGAGAAGCCAAGAGGAATTTCCCCAGAAAAGACATTTTTCCGTCCTTTACAAGCGTGATAATCCCGATGAGGAGCGCAGCCAAGAGGAATTCCCTTTATATGAATACAAAAGGAGTCGTCTTCTGACCAGCAGAGAAAAACGTGAAGAACCGGACTTTGATAGAAGCCAGGAAGATTTTCCAAGTTACACCCACAAAAGAAACTATGTCAATGGAGAAGAAGAGAATGAAGAGAGTGAGGAAAGGGAGAAGCGGATCTGGAAGCCATCACATAGATACCACCACAAGAAAAAGCACCACAAACGTAGTGAGAATGAGGGTTTTGAAGAACCAGACTATGACAGAAGTCAAGAAGACTTCCCAAGCTACAGCCACAAAAGGAGCTATGGGGATGTTGGGCACTACAAACCAAATGAAGAGTTGCTGAATGAGCAACTTAATGAGGACTTAAAGAGGTCTGAAGAATCAGAAGAGGTAGATGAGGATATTGCAAAACGATATTGGAAGCCAACCCATAGGTACCACCATAAGAAGCACCACAAACGGGACTCATCTGATGAGGATTACGAAGAAAGGCCACTGGAAAAAAGGTATGAGGACTCCGAAGAAAGTGATGAAATGGAAAAAAGAATCTGGAAGCCCACACACAGATATCACCACAAAAAGCATCACCACAAGCGTGGTGACTCCATAGAGCTTGAGGATGAAGATGAACCCATCTCAGAGAAGACTCACAGTCTCAATGCCCTCAAGCACCATTCACCTGAAGAGGAAGAAGAAGAGGAAATTGTCCATGAGATTAATGAAAAGAGGCATCCCTTAACCAGCCAAGAGGAGGAAGATGAGCTAAAGAATAGGCACCAGAGTTCAGCAGAAGAGAAGCAGGACAGGGAGGCTGCGTTGAGGTACCTAACAAAGAAGAAGAATGAGTTAGAGGAACGTCTACTTAACAAAGGCGACGTCTATGAGAAACGCTCCCCATGGATTTACAGAGGATACTACCATCCAGCCTGGTACAAAAGAAGCAACAAGGTGGGTGAAAGTACTGATCAGCACCCCTACCGCAACCTAGAGGACCTTGCCGAGACCCTTCGGTACAAAAGGGGACTGCGTTCTCAGGAGGAGTCAACTGAGAAGGACAAGGGTGTCCCCCAACAGAAGCTTATCACACCAGAGGAGGTACAGTCTGATTGTGTAATCCAAACGACAGTACATTTATTACCAGTGGTTACGAGTCTTTCTCTTAACACTTGTTAGGTCTAAAATCACAAGACCTCCAACCACTAAGCCAGGGATAGGCAACGTTGGTCCTGGAGTGCCAATGTCCTGCAGAGTTTGGAGCTAAACTCTGAAGGACAGCAGCACTCCAGGACCAACATTGCCTATCCCAGGGCAAGGCCGATGGTTCCCAACCCTATTCCTGGAGGTCCCTTAACAGTAGAGTCTCAGAAAAAGAAATGTGCAAAATTTTTATCCTAAGGGGTACAACACTATTTCAGTGGGGCAGTACCCTTAAAGCAGGGGTCACCAAACTTGGTCCTGGACGGCCGGTGTCCTGTAGAGTTTGGCTCCAACTTGCCTCAATACACCTTTCTGGAAGTTTCAGATATACCTAGTGAGACCTTGATTACCTGGTTTAGGTGTTTGATTTGGGTTGGAGCTAAACTCTATAGGACACCTGCCTTCTAGGACTGAGTTTAGGCACTCCTGCCTCTCTGTACCCCTAAAGGTTCATAGGGTAGAAAAGGCACCAAGTTGTCCCTTTAAGGTTACTGCCCCAGTGACAAGCTGTTGCACCTTACACACCAAGGACGCCAAGTCCTGGAATGAGTGTGTCAGAGAAGAGATAACCAATATGTCCACTTTTGGGGAAACTTTGGGAATGGTTTGGGGACCAATGCACTAGGTCAGGAGTGCCCAAACTCGGTCCTGGAGGGCCGGTGTCCTGCATAGTTTAGCTCCAACCTCAGACAGACACACCTGAACCAGCTAATCAAGCTCTTACTAGAATACTAGAATCTTCCCGGCAGGTGTGTTGAGGCAAGTTGGAGTCCTGCAGGCACCCCTGCACTAGGTCTTCAAACCTGCTTCTGGAGACTGTCCAGCTTATTTCCAACCTGCTACAACACACCTGTGATTTTCAACCAATTCTCAGGTGTTTGATTAGGGCTGGATTTAATCTCTGCAGGACAGCAGGACTCCAGAAGCAGGTTCGAAGACCTCTGGACTAGGTTTCACAACCTCAATTTAACAGATAGCCTCACTGAGCTTTAAGGTCTACATGTTTTAGTACAAATGGGAATGGAAAAAAAAGCATTCACCGACCCAAGTCATGTAGGATTAGACAGGAAAAAATGACATCAACACAATCAAGACTTGCTTCATGGAGCTCTTGAAGTTAAGGCCAGATTTTCCGCTTGAAGTAGCTTTTTTACATCTCGGCTTGCTAGACTTCAACATGGATAGGCTGAGTGACTAAGAGAGGACGTGGGTAGATTTTAACTCTCCTTTCAGTTCTTTAATACATACAACTCTAGCTGCACCAAAAAGTAGCAATAACTCCATCATGATTGTCTCTCCGGTGACTACTTAAGCCAAATGTTGTCCTATTACAAGGACATCTGAGTTATCCGATATGCCCGCAAACTATGAAGTAATAATGCATTTACTTAATGGTGTAGAGGGATAGACTCAGCATGCTAAGAGCTTCATTCCTCATCATGACAGGGATATTGAATAACTAAAGGTACTTCCTATAACTTTCCTACTGGGAATGTGGAAATGGGATATTTCACTGACTAGAGCAACACAGTTTCCTTCATGCATAAACAAACAACCATTTATAGCTAACTGCAATGATTGCATACACACAGAAAACATCTCTGGGGACTGATTAAGGCATTCGTTTTTAAGCATCACTTAAAAGTTATGAAACATAAGCAATGCGTTTACTTCTTGTTCTTTTCTTTCAGTTAAAAGAACTTGAGAAACTGGCCTCTGTGGATCAGCAGATGAAAGAAACTTAACCATTCCTAGAATGAGCTGAGACATCATCTTCGTGCACTGCCTGATTTGATTTTCCATCAGCTTTATGTGTGCTTACTTGGGCTGCTTTAGATGAATGCATTATATGTCGTACCTGATTACAACTGCATTAGACTTTTGTTATTAGTGTAAGTCAGTGTTTAACGTGAGAGTCTGAGAAACAAGAGAGTCTATAAAAGGCAAAACATGCTTGATAATGTCATGTGAATTATTTCTCTTTATTACATTCTAAAATAACATAAAAAAACCAAAATGCCCATGTACTATTGACTGCAAATTTGACTGCATTTAAGAGCATGCTACTTAAAAATTGCTGTTGTTCTTTATGGCCTTCAACAGAACCTCTCCATTCTGGTTTGCATTTAATAAAATGTGTAATTATGGGACCAAAGCCGATGAATGTGGTTATCATTTATGTTTTGATGGTGGAAGTTGTTTGAAAATGATTAAAACAGATAAACATATGGTTGTGCAATGATGCATTTTGTGAGCAAAACTTGGATATTTGCCAACTGCAGAGGATGCCAAAAAAGCACCGCAAGTTTTCCTTCCTCCACATCTTGCTAAAAACACAAATAAATAAGGATGAGAACATTTAGCTCTTAAATGCAAATCTTAAATGCAAAAGCAGTAGTTAACGGACTATGAATAATAAAGTCGTGCAACTCGTACAGAGAATAAAGCACTGCCTGAATGTGTGAGTCCAACATTGATTTGGTTTCTTTTCACTTAAATAAGTTAAACTAAACTAATCGCCTAGGCAGAGCTGTCACACGATGAACTAATCTCATCTAGTTTCAGCCTCTTGGCAACAGGCTCCTCCGATTTGTGCTGATGCCTAGCTTTGGCAGCGTCTGAAGCGACTGTGGTTCCGGACAGGAGATACCCTCCACCTCCACTCATGAGCAGCACTGGATGAGTCCGGTTGGGCAACACCTGGAACAATTATAGAGAAGTGAATAAGTCAAAGCCTTCTAGGGGTGGGTGGTGTGACCAAAGTCTTATTTCACAGCATGAGTCATCTTATGTAATAGTAATTATATTGAAATGTGTCTGTTTTTGCTGGAAATGCAACAAAAAAGAAAATTCAAGACACAATAACCATGACAAAGCAAATTT
Organism: Labeo rohita; assembly: GCF_022985175.1. Classification (NCBI taxonomy): domain Eukaryota; kingdom Metazoa; phylum Chordata; class Actinopteri; order Cypriniformes; family Cyprinidae; genus Labeo; species Labeo rohita. The sequence goes on from NC_066888.1 coordinate 28,788,806, forward strand.
TAGCCTAAAAAGGATATTACATAAAGAATACATTTTTATTTTTTGATATTTTAAACTTGACACACACTACCATTCAAATGTTTTTATGCTCACGAAGCCTGCATTTATTTGAAAAAATACAGTAAAAACAGTAATATTGTGAAATATTATTACAATTTAAAATAACTGTTTTCTATTTTAATACATTTTAGAATGCAACTTATTCCTGTGTTGCAAAGCTGAATTTTCAGCACTATTACTCTAGTCTTCAGTGTCACATGATCGCTCAGAAATCATTCTAATATGCTGATTTGCTGCTCAAGAAACATTTATTATTAATATCAACATGGTTCGCAAGGAATAGCGTAAAATGAATTCCTTGAACTTGAAAGGACGTTTCAAGCACTACTTTTGTGATTTTCCAAGAAAAAAAAGGGATTTTCTTTGTTTTATTTTTATAACTGTACTGCCTTAATTGCTTGAAGTTTTCTATTGTTTAGGGGAAAAAAAAAAAAAAAAAAAAGAAAAAGCTCCGAAATCCTGATCTGAAACAAATGATTCGCCATACGTGCTCCAAAGTTCTGCTCTAAAGCAAAAGATTCACCAACCGGCTCCAAAGTTCTGATCTAAATCAAATGATATGCGATTCACGCTCCAAAGTCCCAATCTGAATAATTATTCGCAAACCATCATTTCAGATCATGACTCGGAGCACGAATCATCAGAATTTTGTTTGACGCAAATCATTTGATTTTTGATCAGGACTTCAAATCATGTTTCGCAAATCATTTTAATTGGATTATTCAATTTGCAAAATGATTCACGAACGCATTCCGATCTAAATCAAATTATATAGATACGTGCTATGAAGTCCTGATCTGAATCAAATGATTAATCGCAATAAGCAAAGTTACGATCTAAATCAAATGATTCGCGAACCCGCTCCGAAGTCCCGATCAAAATCAAATGATTTGTGATACGCGATCCAACTGGACAGCTTTGAAACAGTGAATCATTTCACGATGCAATGGTTTAACTCATTCAATGTTTTGAAAAGCTCCATTTCACCCACTACTATGTACTTTTTAAAATCATTACAAGCAATGTCAAAATTCTAAAATGAACGGCTCTTTTAATTTGATCTGGCTTTTGCTAGTGAATCGCCTAAAATGAATGATCTAAGTAACGAGTTTGAATCAATCAGATTCCAGCATAAATGACTCAATTGATTTGGTTCATCTTTTTCTCTTTTAGCACCTTCAGTTTTACACAACACTGTAAGTACTACTACTGGCTTAGCTTGCTAGTTTTATGACATTAACCAAAAAGCTTAAAAAAAACAAAAAAAAAAACAACGTGTAATTTGTGCATGAAAAAACATGTGCTTATTGAAAAAAAAAATTTAACACTTATTTCATAAATATACTGCCTTTTAATAATTCAAGCACTTTTCAAGTATCTCTTCAGGAATATTTCTATTTTTTAGGGTTTTCCAGGCCTTATATTTCAAAAAGTCAAATTCAAGTACTTCAAGCATTTTAAGCACCTTGTACAAACCCTGTTTCAATGTGTAAAAAAAAACATTATTATTTTCATTATAACATAATATTTTTGTGGAAATGCATCATTGATGAATAAAGGTATTTTTTTCCTTTCTTAAAAAAGGACTGACCCCAAACCTTTGAACAGTAACATAAATAAAAAGATTAATATCAAATTCAAGACTGGCATTAAGGCAAAAACAACTTATGAAACACCTCATGTAAATATAGCGCACCAAAAAAAACCCAAAAACAAATATTATTAAATACAGACAACTCTCTGTGTACGGGATAAAATAAAGAATTACCTGGTAATGCCTGAGCCAGGAATCTGTTAACCTGAGACTGATTGCTCCTCCTTGTTCCCTGAGTTTTGTGTAGCACTCAATCAGCGGCTGTCCAAAAGAGATCAGACAGTAAATATTGCACAAGCAGTTATTAAAACACTGGACTTAAATTGAATATACAAATCTTTTTTTAAAGTGATGGTACTCCATGATGTATGGTACTTTTTAGGCATAAATTCTACTTCACCAGACATTTTGAGATATTGCTAAATAACATGTTTGGATGAACTGCCTCTTTAACAACACTTGTCAAACAGAGCTATTTTACCTCTCTGTACTGGCAGTAGACTACAAACGGTCGTGATGGTGCTACGAACTTCAGCAGACCCAATAACACAGGACAGGGGTGGAAACGACTAGCAATCACCAATCTGAAACAAACACTTCAATCAGCATTCACTGGAAGACTATATACAAAACAGCTTAAAAACCAATACAAAATATGACATGACAAGACTCATCAATATCACCATACATTACTTTCATTAACGGTCAATCGAATGTTTTCCTCTTTTGAAATCATATACAAAATGCACACTTAATCATATTACGGACTACCAAGAGATTTGGAATGTCTATGAGTTTTAAATGCGTTTAGGGCTGGACAATAGAGCTAAAGGAGAACACCACTTCCAGAACAACAATTCACAAATAATTTACTCACCCCCTCACCTTACTCACTCACAGATGTTCATGTCTTTCTGTCTTCAGTCATGAGGAAAATTATGGCTTTTGAGGAAAGCATTTCAGGATTTTTCTCCATATAATAGACTTCACTGGTGCCCCAATTTTGAACTTCCAAAATGTAGTTTAAATGCAGCTTCAAAAGGCTCTAAACGATCCCAGACGAGGAAGAAGGGTCTTATCTAGCGAAACGATCGGTCTTTTTTTTTTTTAAATAAAAATGTGTATACTTTTTAAGCACAAAAGCTTGTGTAGCACAGGCTCTGGGATGCGCGTTCATGTACTTTTGAATCAAGTCGAAACGTCACGCAGAACCACAGACCCAGTGTTTACAAAGCGAATGTGCAAAGACTAAGAAAGTGCAAGTAAGTCAAACGCTGAAAAGGTACATCGATGTTGGACGATTCTGAAGTTGTAGGAGAAAATAAGATGAAGTTTTTTGACATACTGTATCTTTTTGAGCCGGCGTACACAGACGATGATGTTGCGACTTGTTCTTCCTGAGTCACATTAAAGATTTGTTCAAAATGAACAAATCGTTCAAGAATGGCCTGTATACATGCATCCCAGAGCCTGTGCTACACAAGCTTTTTTGCTTAAAAAGTATACACATTTTTATTTTTCGAAAACAATGACCGATTGTTTCGCTAGATAAGACCCTTCTTCCTTGGCTGGGATCGTTTAGAGCCTTTTGAAGCTGCATTTAAACTACATTTTGGAAGTTCAAAATCAGGGCACCATATCAGTCCATTATATGCAGAAAAATCCTGAAATGCCTTCCTCAAAAACCATAATTTCTTTATGACTGAAGACAGAAAGACATGAACATCTTGGATGACAAGGGGGTGAGTAAATTATTTGTAAATTGTTGTTTTGGAAGTGGAGTTCTCCTTTAATCATATTACAGACTACCAAGAGATTTGGAATGTTTATGAGTTTTAAATGCGTTTAGGGCTAGGCAATAGAGTTAAAAATAATAATTTAGCTATATAACATAACACAAAACATACCCATCTGCATTTCTGCCCTCTAACAGAGCAGCAGCTGAAGCTAACTTCTTCCTCTTCTCCTCCATCTTCACCTTTTTCTCCTGAGCCTGTAAGGTTAGAAAGACCAAATATATTACATACGTGTAAAATGTTTAAAAACTCTTTGTTAAAAAAACACTTTTTCCACCCTGACTGGTTAAATTATCCCACTAACAATGTTCAGTGTATGCACAGGGATCAAACAAGAATTCTGTTTTTGCTTGTTCTGTTTTCTTCACACATCTCCTTCCACACATTTCACCTCAAGCTGCTCTTCTTTTAAACTTTTTGTCTCCTTGGAAACCAAGATGACTTTTGAAAACACTCAAAAGGGGAAAATATTTGATCATTGTAAGAATGAGGAATGAGAAATGAGGAATAGTCATAATTTGAGAAGAGAGAAAACATAAAATAAAACAATAAAAATAATAAAATCTTATTTAAATGAATAAATATTGTTTATTAAGCCATTTAAATTATCTTTAAAAATATATTTTTAATATTAAATATATTTATATAGTATATTCATATATAATAAATGTATTAATCACAAATCCTTTCTTAAGCAAAGTGTAGGGAGAGTGTAAATAAGAGATTCATTGTGCAGTGTAGAGAGCTTCGTTGATTATAATGGAACTTTGTGAGATCGCAATGAACTAAGATGAGTGACCACTTTTAATGATTTTTAAGGGCGTTTGTAAATGAGATACTGATTTAATACAACAGTTAAATAAACAAGTTAATATTAAAAATAGTTTGAAATAAGTCACAACTGAGCTGCTGTGCATCTCCATTCAAACACAGCAGTGTTTCGTTTATGGACGAACATGCATTTTTAAACGATCTAGTAGTCACTTGCCTTATTCCTGAATAAATCAGCCATTCGAATGAATCAAATGAATGATTCAGTAATGAAATTCAGATTTAGTGTCATTTTTAAAGTGTCTTTTCAGTTATTTAAATAATTTGATATTTCTGCATTCAAAATTTTATATTCAAAACATTCATCTCAACATGAGTTAATGAATTTGATCGCACTCACACATATGAAAATAAACCTACAAGCCACTTTTGTGTTCTTCTATGCCACCTCTGTAGTACAAATTAATTTTGTTAACACTGATTTAATTTGATTGGTAACTTATTCTTGTTCTACTTGTTCTTATTCTGTTGTTTTAATATTAAATTTTAAAATGTTTAAAAAATTATAATTTTTTGAAAATTCGACATAAAAGATGACATACTTTTAATAAAGTTAGAAAAATGGCATTACAAAAGTAAAACATTCCCCTGTAAATCACTTTAGGGAGTCAAATATAACCTCGTAACTGGATGGCAAAATTTTTTTATCAGACTTTTTGATTATTGCTTTTGATTATTTTGATTATTGTTCCTAAAATTTTGACTGCTCCTAATTTTAAGTTAGGAGCACAAGTGCTCCTAAAGAGAAAAGTAAGCGTAAAGCTTATGATGTATGTTATGTTTTCTTCTCTTTTTTTTTCTCCATTTTTAATATTAACCATAAACAAAATAAATAAAATAAATAAAATAATAAAAAAAAAAAAATCTGGGACAAAAAGTGGTTCCAGAAACACCCAACCATGATGTGATATATGCATGTACAAGTCACTGGAAAAATCTTACCCTCTGTTCTCGCAGTCTTTCTCTCTCCGCTCTCCTCATTTCTTCTTGTGGGTCGACGCTGACCTCCATGCTCTGAGGTTCTGAGTTCTTCTCCTCAGACACACCTGAGGTTTCCTGAGAGGACTCGGTACGTCCATTCCCGCTGCCATTGGCCTGAGAGTCTGCATCTTTCTCTGACAGATCCAGGGTTCCTGCTAGCAGAGCGTTAACTTTACATAAAGGGAACTCATGCAGCGTCTCATGGAAGTGTGATGGAAAGCCGAAGCTCTCCATGCCGGCTCTCGTTGGGCCTCCACTGGGATACATCTGAATCACTGAGCCATACCCTGAGAAGCACAAACATCTAGATCATCAGTACAGTGTAATAAAGGTTGACTAATACAAGTTTTTCTAAATGTGGGTAACCATTAACAATCAGTTAATAGTTACTAGTGTCTTCCATAGTATAGCATGTCACACTATGGAAATCGTTTAGTTATCCACATTCTTCAAAATAGCTTTTCATGTTAAACAGAAGAAAGAAACTCTTACAGGTTTGGAGCAGCTTTAGAGTGAGCAAATGATTTTTGCATGAACTAATGCTTAAAGGAAAGTGTGATTACCTCCCATTCTCTCCATCACTGAACCCAACACAAGTCCAGCACAAGTCTCAAAAACAATGATTTTACTGCCAGCGTGGATGTTACCCAGAGTCAATATCTGGGCCAATGTGTCATACCGCAGGTGACTAAAAGAGAGCAAAATATTTACAATATAGTATATATTTATATTTTCAAATGTACAAGAACAGAGGTTCCCAAACTGGTAAATCATAAAAATATACAAATAATTAAAGCATAATTATACAAATTAAAACTCTTTTCTTTTAAAACGTTTAAAAACATAAAATATTTTGAAAATTTTACATAAATGATGACATACTTTAAAAAGATATATATATTTTGTTTATTTGCATGTGATTTTCTGCAGTGTTGTTAATGCTAACTAAACTTTCAATTAATAGAAATAAAGCTGAAATAATATAATATATAAATAAAAAAATATATTAATAGACATAAAACAGAAATAAAATAACTAATTTAAAGTGTTAAAATGACTGAAATGGAATTAAAAATAAATTTAAGCTACAAATAAATATATTTTAAAAAACAAAAATTAATAAAAATGACAAAGCGCATACATTTATGAAAACTAACAAAAATGAAATAAGCAGAATGAAAACTGAAAAACTAAATAAATAATAATATATAAATAATAAAAATAAATGCAGAACAGGGACAATACAAATGTTTTTAAGTTTATTAATCCAAAATCTAAATTATTAGGTCAAAGAAGATCAGATGACAAAAAAGTTTGGAAATCCCAGTACTAGTGTGTGTGTGTGTGTATGTATATGTATATGTATATGTATATATACACATATATATATATATATACACACACATATATACATAGTATACTTAAAAGCAATGAAAGTATAATTAAAAAAATATTTAACTAAACAATAAATTGTGCAGTTGTCAGTTGATTGTCAGTTAACTCATGGGTAAAAGATCACTTACCATATTTTCCCTGGTTCTCTGCCGTGGTACATCATGGCAAGGAGTCGAGTGGAGGGTTTCAGGATTGTTATGTCACTCTCGTATCTGTATACACAAAAGCAAACCACCTACGTTATGTTTTCCAAGTGATTGATAAAAAATGAAATAAAAACGGTTTGAACTCACTTCTTCTTTTTCTTCTTGATGTATTTCTCTTGAGCAAATTCAGTTTTGTCCTTGAATGTTGTACTATTGTCTATGAGCTGCTGAACAATCTCCTTAAACACACATAAAAGGACATGTGAGCAAAATTTATTTGCAACCACATATAAACACATAAAAACCTTTATAAATAACAGCAAAAACTGTTCAACCTGCTATTGAGTGCTGTTGCTTTTTCTATACGTTATTATGTCTTTCCATTCAATACAATAAACATACTTTTATAGGGACATTTTTTTTTTCTAGTATTTCTTCCATTTTTCTTCCCCTTTCTTTTTATTTTTAATAGGAGAAGCCCAGAGTGAACAGATATGAGCTTACAATATTTGACCAGTGATCAATTAAAAGTGACTCGAGACAAATTTGGAGACCGGAAAGTACAAAATGTTCTTCAGAAATGTTTTGGCTAACATGCATCCCTAGAAAAATGTACTCAAGTACATACCTGGCCCTTTAACCCTTGCTCTTTCAGTGTTTCAATATCATCTCTGGTCAGTTTCTGAGATCTGCCATCATCCACTATATGTCTGTTATCCTGGCCTGCTTCCTTAGAATCTGTATCAGGAGAAATGAGAAACATCATCTCATCATGTCACCGAGAAATTAAATAAATCTACAGATAACAGCACAAATCTACAGCATCAGTACCCAAAGAGTCTCCTGTGCGTTTTGCTGCCTTGAGTTTGAGTGAACCGCCGGCTTCGATTTCAAACATGGTCCCATACAGCTGCCCGACTGCTTTGTCCAAGAAGAACCACTGCTTCTCAAAGATCACTTTCCTGAGACACCAAATACACAAAAAGCACTTAACAGGAGCAAAGTGTGAATGTTTTGCCACATTTAACAGACAAGGTTATTAATGATTAACCTTTACATTAATGATTATTCTTCATATTATTACAGTGGGCCTTAAAATCATAGACCTTGAAATGCAGTAAAACGTTTTGGTAGTTTTTTTTTTCAGTCAGAACAATTTGAGGTTAAAAATTGACATGAAGTCTTAATATTTGCCATGTTCTCCTTTTGCAGATACACTGCAGAATGCAATACATGTCTTCTGATTCTTTAAATTATATGTTTCAAAGCCATAAAATCTTTTAGGTTCAAGTTTAATTTAATTTTTGAAACCCCGACTTTTAATGTGGTCTCACATTTTAGATCCAACTGTATACAACACATCAAACTCTCTAGACTAAACTAATAAGACATATTTTTGGTTAACTCACTTTTTATTTTCGATCTGCACTGATTTGAAGACATCTCCTCTCTTTAGCACAACATAGTCTCCATAACTGATTCTGCTCTCAGCATCACTGTCATTCACACACTCCGCCATTTACTGCGATCAACGCGGATAAAGACGGACCGGAGAATATTTAGAACCTAGTTTACACTTTATCTAACCCAAAGCAAAAACTGTAATGTCTATGACTGCAAACAAAACAGTAATTTCACACAAGCGATGCTTCCTTCCCCACGTGTGTTCTGTCACTTCCTGTTGCGAAAGGCCAGTTAATCGAGCGCTGATTTCCAGAGCCACAGGCAGCCAGGAAGACTAGTAAGTCACAGATCAAAGCGATTTTAGTCAGTTAAAACTGAACGTGTGTATTTAATCTGTACTCACGTTTACTGAAGTGAACTTTACATTAGATTTATACTAACAAAAACTACTACCATGGTATTAGCGTTTCTACAAACTATATAGCACTTGAATTTAAGTATCTTTGATGTACTTTTATAGTTATATTTTATTTTTATATTATCTGTGTCCTTTACATTTTTAGTCATTTCTTGTGTTTTTGCCACTTTTATACGCTTTTTTAATATATATTCGGTTCGCGGATCGCGAGTCATTTGATTAATCGCGACTTTGGATCGCGAATCATATTATTTAGATCGGAACTTCGGAGCAGGTTCGTGAATTATTTGCTTTAGATCAGAACTTCGGAGCAGATTTAAGAGTCATTTGATTCACACTGGAACTTCGGGCTCATATCGCATTTAATTCAGATGGGGCTTCTGAGCGCGGATTGAGAATCATTTGATTTAGATTGGAAATTCGGGGCGGGTTCAGGAATCATCAGGAGCGTGGATTGGGTTCGCGAATCATTTGATTCAAATGGGATATTCTGAGCGGGTTCGCGAATCATTTGATTCAGATCAGGACTTCTGAGCAGGTTTGTGAATCATTTGATTTAGATCAGAACTTCGGAGCAGATTCGAGAGTCATTTGATTCACATTAGAACTTCGTGCGCATATCGCAAATCATTTAATTCAGATAGGGGCTTCTGAGCGTGGATCGCGAATCATTTGATTTAGATTGGAAATTCGGGGGGTTCAGGAATCATCAGGAGCGTGTTGGGTTCGCGAATCATTTGATTCAAATGGGATATTCTGAGCGGGTTCGCGAATCATTTGATTCAGATCAGGACTTCTGAGCAGGTTTGTGAATCATTTGATTTAGATCAGAACTTCGGAGCAGATTCGAGAGTCATTTGATTCACATTAGAACTTCGTGCGCATATCGCAAATCATTTAATTCAGATAGGGGCTTCTGAGCGTGGATCGCGAATCATTTGATTTAGATTGGAAATTCGGGGCGGGTTCAGGAATCATCAGGAGCGTGGATTAGGTTCGCGAATCATTTGATTCAGATTGGAAATTCTGAGCGGGTTCACGAATCATTTGATTCAGATCAGGACTTCGGAGCAGGTTTGTGAATCATTTGATTTAGAGCAGAACTTCGGAGCAGATTCGAGAGTCATTTGATTCACATTAGAACTTTGTGCGCATATTGCAAATCATTTAATTCAGAAAGGGGCTTCTGAGCGTGGATTGCGAATCATTTAATTTAGATCGGAAATTCGGGGCGGGTTTGTGAATCACCAGCGTGGATTAGGTTCGCGAATCATTTGATTCAGATTGGAAATTCTGAGCGGGTTCGTGAATCATTTGATTCAGATCAGGACTTCGGAGCAGGTTTGCGAATCATTTGATTTAGATCAGAACTTCGGAGCAGATTCGAGAGTCATTTGATTCACATTAGAACTTCCGGCGCATATCGCAAATCATTTAATTCAGATGGGGCTTCTGAGCGTGGATCGCAAATCATTTAATTTAGATCGGAAATTCGGGGCGGGTTCGCGTGGATTAGGTTCGTGAATCATTTGATTCAGATTGGAAATTCTGAGTGGGTTCGCAAATCATTTGATTCAGATCAGGACTTCGGAGCAGGTTTGTGAATCATTTGATTTAGATCAGAACTTCGGAGCAGATTCGAGAGTCATTTGATTCACATTAGAAATTCGGGCGCATATTGCAAATTATTTAATTCAGATAGGGGCTTCTGAGCGTGTATCGCGAATCATTTGATTTAGATCGGAAATTCGGGGCGGGTTCGCGAATCATCAGTAGCGTGGATTAGATTCGCGAATCATTTGATTCAGATTGGAAAATCTGAGCAGGTTCGCGAATCATTTGATTCAGATCAGGACTTCGGAGCAGGTTTGTGAATCATTTGATTTAGATCAGAACTTCGGAGCAGATTCGAGAGTCATTTGATTCACATTAGAACTTCGGGCGCATATCGCAAATTATTTAATTCAGATAGGGGCTTCTGAGCGTGGATCGTGAATCATTTGATTTAGATCGGAAATTCGGGGCGGGTTCGCGAAGCATCAGGAGCGTGGATTCGTTTCGCGAATCATTTGATTTAGATTGGAAATTCTGAGTGGGTTCGTGAATCATTTGATTCAGATCAGGACTTCGGAGCAGGTTTGTGAATTATTTGATTTAGATCAGAACTTCGGAGCAGATTCGAGAGTCATTTGATTCACATTAGAACTTCGGGCGCATATCGCAAATTATTTAATTCAAATAGGGGCTTCTGAGCGTGGATCGCGAATCATTTGATTTAGATTGGAAATTCGGGGCGGATTCGCGAATCATCAGGAGCGTGGATTAGATTTGCGAATCATTTGATTCAGATTGGAAATTCTGAGTGGGTTCGAGAACAATTTGATTCAGATCAGGACTTCTGAGCGGGTTTGCGAATCATTTGATTTAGATCGGAATCTCGGAGCGGGTTCGCGAATGATTTGATTCAGATTGGGACTTCGGAGCGAATATTGTGAATCATTTGATTCAGATCCGGACTTCCGTGTGCGTACCGAATCTTTTATTCTTATTTTATTATTTTTTTATTAAACATTACAAAACATCAAACCATTAAGACAATTATAAAAATTAAATAAAGAAAGAAAGTGTACACGGATACAAATTCCTTAAGAAAATGAACCATGGTTATGTATAAAAGTGTAGTATGTTTTTTTTTTTTTTTTTTTTGGCGTATTTGATTACCATTGGTATAACCACAGTTTTACTACAAATACCATGCTTAAACTATAGTTAGTGTAACAAAACCATGGTTAATTTGGGGTTACCATGTTTTTTTTATTTTTATTTTTTTAGTAAAACCATGTTAAATTTTCATAAGGGATGTGTTGCCAGGTTAACAAATAAAACGGTAATAAATTTACATCTTAAGAGGACACATAGGATGAATATAGAGATGCAGTTCTCACTGCTTTAGGATTAACAGAGCTTTGGATAGTTTCCATATTGTCTAGATTTTTGTTTATCTATGTTAATGAAGTGATTTAGCTATATTCTCTTTTGAGCAGTCAAACACTCCAAAGAAAACATCTTTAAAACTGCTGCTGTAATGTTGTTGGTTTTACATAGTCAAAATTGTGTAATTATTTTCTGATGAAAATGCCAATACAAAAAAAGCTTTCTGTATGAATTATGAGTATGTTAGCTACCATAGCTATAAATAAAGACTTCAGACGAAATGAAACTATGATCATAGTCTATTATTAATGCAGAAATGTTAGTAGTTGGATAGGAAGGGTAGTGTTCTCTGCTGTTATGTCAAAATCAAACCTTCATCCTAGAAAACAGCTGTTAAGTATATTTCAAGTATCAGAAATTGTCAGTGCTTGATTATGAATTTCAGACAAAATTGGACCTCATAACGAAAGTGATTGGATTTATTTAGACTATTTTCAGATTTTCCAGTCAACATAACGAAAACAAAATCACATGAAACTAAATAAAATTTAGACTTTAAAAGAAACAATTAAACTGCAAATATATCTTTTCAGACAACAAGCCAAAAGCTTCTATATTTTTTGTGAAGCATTTAATGTAAACATTTACATTTGAAAAACTGAACTATAAAAAGCATTTTGTTAGTACAAAACTTCAAAAACCCTGCAGTGGGAAACTACCAACTCATTTAAGTCCAAACTCCACCACATCTATTACACAAATTCATGTATGGAAATGTATGCTGTAAATTATGCACAATGTTCAGATGCAAAAACAACCCATACAGATCTCAAGAGTCATTTCCCAAATACGGATTGAATCATTTGACTTGTTTACTCTCTTGTGCACGAGGCTCCTATAAAATGACTTTGGCAAATTTAAAAAACACTATGAATTTATTCTTGCTTTTCTAAAGGCAGGAGTTGATTTGAGGTCAGTCTTGTCCTCCCGTGAGCTTGTGGAAGAGTTCTTCATCTAAAGTTTCATTTTGGTCTTTTGAGCGCGTGGAAAGGAAAATGTAGCCTCCGATATACTCGTGAACCACTTTGCAGTCGCAGCTCTGGCAGGAGAACGCAATCGACACGCTCTGGTCAAATTCGATGGCCACCTGTAACAGCAATAACACACTCATAAATCAAATTCACACCAGCCAAACAAGTTAAAGTTGTTTGAAGCACTTTATTCACCTGTTTAATCTCCCAGTTGACATTCCATTGTTTCATGTTGGAGAACCTCCAGGTGGTCACCGGCAATCCAGTTGACATGTCGATGCGGATCAGCTTGTTGTAAGAAATTCCCAGGAGCTCATCCTTCTTGCTTCCTCTGAATCTGTGGCACAAAGTCAAAAGATTTTAATCATATTTCATAGTTAAAGAGCTCAAAAACCACATTCTGACTTTGAAGGATGTTACTGTCAGTCTGTTGTTCAGCAAAATTGTCTGACAAAATGACATTATGATAATTAATTATCTAACTGAATTATGCATACATAAAGAACGTGCAGTACATCCAATTTTATGTTGGACATATTCATATTTTAGTAACGATAATCATAATAGCACATCATTTTTTACCCTTATAAATGAAGTACAGTGGAAGTACAGAAATGACATCACGTGATAATCGTAACTTTGAAGTGGGTTCATGAATCCTTTCATTCAGATCTGGACTTCGGAGCGCGGATCGCAAATCACGAATTATTTGAATCATATCGGGACTGAGTGTGGATCACAAATCATTTGATTTAGATCAGAACTTCAGAGAGGGTTTGTGTCTTTGCAAATCATTTTTTTCAGATTGGGACTTCGGAGTGCATATAGCAAATCATTTGATTCAGATCAAGACTTCGAAGTGTGTATTGCAAATTATTTTAGGTTAGATCGGAACTTCGGAGTGGGTTCGTGATTCATTATTCATTTTAGAACTTCGAAGCAGTGATCGTGAATCATTTGAATTTGGATCGGGACTTTGGAGCATGGATCATGAATCATTTGATTTCAATCGGGACTTCCGAGAGGGTTTGCGTCTTCGCAAATCATTTGATTCAGATCGAGACTTTGGAACACGTGTTGCAAATCATTTTAGGCTGGATCGGAACTTCTGAGTGGGTTCTTTAATCACTATTCATTTTAGAATTTTGAAGTACAGATCACGAGTCATTTGATTTAGACTGGAACTTCGGAGCAGGTTCTGGAATCATTTGATTCAGATCGGGACATCAGAGCAGGTTTGTGAATCTTCTGATTCAGAATCATCATCTTTTGATTTTAATCATATTTCATGGTTGAAAAAAGAAAAAAGTCTGACAAAATAATTAATGAAAACTCATATTTAACATGTGTTTGAATGATTCCGTATTCTGATTTTGTAGAAACATCTGAGAATTTTCCATATATTCCATTTTAAGCATCATAAACTGTCAGCAGTTGATTATGAAATTGGCAAAAAGCCAAAAATGGACTTATAATAACTATTTATCCAGGCTATTTTCAGATTTTTCAGTCAAAATACCCAATGAAAACTAAATTACAGTAAACAGAAAAAAAAGAATCTTTAAATGGAATTTTTCATAACAGGCCAAATACACCTAGATATTTTGATGATGTGTTTAATCAAAAAAAAATGTTATTATATTTCATGGCTGAAAAGCTCATAAAATAAGCCAAATGCAGCTAGATGTGTTTAATATAAACTTTTGTAATGTTGAAAAAACTGAACTATGAAAAGCATTTTGTTAGTTCACAACGAAACTTATATTTCATGATTGGGCTCAAAAACCACATTCAGGCTTAGAAATTTGGTCTAGGCACAGAATCAAGTAAAATTGTTCAGTGAAATTACCTGACAATATAGTACTTGATGCCAAATTCAGGCAAGGACTGCCATGCTTGGATAAAACGCATTTTGGCCTCCATGAGGGAAAGCTGGGAAATATTGTGATGGGCCTCCAAGATTCGTGTGGTCAGCTGAAATGAGAAGAATAAATAGGATTTTTCCCCCTTGTTGCAAAGTAACGCCAATACAGATCTCAGATATCCAATGAAGACACAGCATAATAAAAAAAAAACAGTTCAAGCCATATCTTGTCCTTTCTGTGGGTGGCAAGATTGTATTTTCACCTGTTTGGTCTTGTACTTCTTTGCATAGCGGGGAGAAACGAAGCACTCGGCATTCATCTCCATGGACTCTACGTCTGGCGTTGCCTGGCCAGGAGGAGGCGCTAGACTCTTCATCTGCAGGAAGGACTGGATGTTCTTCACCTCGGTGCGGTACGAGCTGTAGGCCATCGTCTTTCCTTTGGAGGCCAAAAGACAGGCAGCTTTCCACTTGGCGTACTGTGTTTCCTGTTTTCAAAAGAAACAAAATGCATTCACCTCAATTTTAACATTCATGAAATAACAACTTTTATTCAGTGCACCACAACCTGCATATAAAACACAAATATAAAACTCACATTCTCACAGCGGATGTAAACCTCGTTCATTCCATCAGCGGCTGGCAGTAACAGCTTCAGGCCGAACTTCTTCTCAGTGACGTTGACATCAGGAATGACCTCACATCCTGTACAATTAATGATGCATTATTACTGATGCATTGGCTTTATTAAAATGAACAATCTTCTCTCTGATTGGCCGTTCACCTCGTAGATGGAGTTGCTCGATGGGTTCTTTATTTGCAGACTCTTTGTTTTTGTAGTAAGAAATGGTGGTGTCCCTAAAAACAAACCAGTACTCCTTATACGGCTTTAATGTCAATCGCTTGGGCCTGTAAAGCAAAGAAATTAACAGATAAGTAAACAGTAAACTATAGAGTTCTGTTTTGAACATGGAAACATACACTGACCAAAATTATAAACGCAACACTTTTTTTGCCCCCTTTTTTCATGAGCTGAACTCAAAGATCTAAGACTTTTCTATGTACACAAAAGGCCTATTTCTCTCAAATATTGTTCACAAATCTGTCTAAATCTGTGTTAGTGAGCACTTCTCCTTTGCCGAGATAATCCATTCACCTCACAGATGTGGCATATCAAGATGCTGATTAGACAGCATGATTATTGCACAGATGTGTCTTAGGCTGGCTACAATAAAAGGCCACTCTCAAATGTGCAGTTTTACTGTATTGGGGGGGTCCGAAAACCAGTCAGTATCTGGCGTGACCACCATTTGCCTCACGCAGTGCAGCACATCTCCTTTGCATAGAGTTGATCAGGTTTTCTTCAATGGCTGTGCAAAGTTGCTGGATATTGGCAGGAACTGGAACATGCTGTCGAATACGCCGATCCAGAGCATCCCAAACATGCTCAATGGGTGACATGTCCGGTGAGTACACTGGCCATGCAAGAACTGGGATGTTTTCAGCTTCCAGGAATTGTGTACAGATCCTTACAACATGGGGCTGTGCATTATCATGCTGAAACATGAGGTGATGGTCGTGGATGAATGGCACAACAATGGGCCTCAGGATCTCGTCACGGTATCTCTGCATTCAAAATACCATCAATAAAATGCACCTGTGTTCGTTGTCCATAACATACGCCTGCCTATACCATAACCCCACCGCCACCATAGGCCACTCGATCCACAACGTTGACATCAGCAAACCGCTCACCCACACGATGCCATACACGCTGTCTGCCATCTGCCCTGTACAGTGAAAACCATGATTCATCTGTGAAGAGAACACCTCTCCAAAGTGCCAGATGCCATTGAATGTGAGCATTTGCCCACTCAAGTCGGTTACGACAACGAACTGCAGTCAGGTCGAGAGCCCGATGAGGATGTAGGGTGACCACCTGTCCCGCTTTGCGTTGTACCGCACAGCATTTTCACCCCTTGTCCCGCACGTCGCATATTGAGAAAATGAAGAAATTCTTTGGTTATGCAAACCGACTGTTGCAGCAACTGTCCAGGTGGCTGGTCTCAGACAATCTTGGAGGTGAAGATGCTGGATGTGGAGGTCCTGGGCTAGTGTGGTTACACGTGGTCTGCGGTTGTGCAGCCGGTTGGATGTACTACAAAATTCTCTGAAATGCCTTTGGAGACAGCTTATGGTAGAGAAATGAACATTCAATTCACAGGCAACAGCTCTGGTGGACATTTCTGCAGTCAGCATGCTAAACTTGCGACATCTGTGGCATTGTGCTGTGTGATAAAACTGCACATTTTAGAGTGGCCTTTTATTGTGGCCAGCCTAAGGAGCACCTGTGCAGTAATCATGCTGTCTAATCAGCATCTTGATATGCTACACCTGTGAGGTGAATGGATCGGCGAAGGAGAAGTGCTCTCTAACACAGATTTAGACAGATTTGTGAACAATATTTGAGAGAAAGAAGCCTTTTGTGTACATGGAAAAAGTCTTAGATCTTCAGCTCATGAAAAATAAGGGCAAAAACAAAAGTGTTGCATTTATATTTTTGGTCAGTGTAGTTTATGAATATGCTATAATTCAGTACCATTGTATGCATCAAATTAACATGGTATTATCGTCTATACCAAGTTAACAAGTTTAATAATCTTAAACTCACCTAAACAATTTAAGTGTATCCTCCAGCTTTGGAATGTCAGTGATGTCTTCCTGAAAAAGTTAAATAAAAAGTTAATACTTACACCGATATGATACTCATTACCAATCAAAATTTGGGGTCAGCAAGATTTTTAAATATTTTTGAAAGAAGTCTGTCATGCTCACCACAGCTGCATTTATTTAATCAAAAATACAGTGCAAGCAGTAATATCATGAAATAAAGTAAAAGTAAAAAGTAAAATTAAAAAGCATTATTAGAAATTAAAATTTGTTTAACATTATACATGTCTCTAGTGTCACTTTTGACCAATTTAATGCATTCTTAGTAATAAAGTAATAATTTCTTCAAAAAAAAAAGTACTGACCCCAAAGCTTTGAACGATAATGTCTAAACTAGCTTAAATTAGCCAGAAATTCATAATGTCATAAAGTCACTTATACCAGTATCTTATCAGCGTTCCGTCCTTCCAAGGTGGATTCTAAGTTTGAGAGCGCAGCTTCGACTTCATCAATCTCTGGTTCATTGGAATTATTCAGTGGCTCCGCTGATAAGGTCAATTTACAGATGTGATACTAGAAAAGATTCAAGTATTTTACATATCAAAAGTCAATTTAGATGCATAACAACAGAAAAGCATAAAAGCATAAAAACAGCACCCATAACTCGTTTGTTTAGTCAATAACTGTGATTAAGACTCAAAAGATACTGACATATTAAACATTTTGCTTTTGAATTTAAATATATGGGTAAAAACAAATTGAGTTTTAGTGAAGAATTATCATGATGCTCATTACAGGAGTTCACTTCAGAACAAAGTAGAACAAAAATTTACGGATAATGTACTCACCCCCTTGTCATCCAAGATGTTCATGTCTTTCTTTAGTCGTAAAGAAATTATGTTTTTTGAGGAAAACTTTTCAGGAATTTTCTCCATATAGTGGACTTCTATGGTGTCCGCGAGTCTGAACTTTCAAAATACAGTTTAAATGCAGTTTCAAAGGGCTCTGAACGATCCCAGCCAAGGCATAAGTGTCTTATCTAGCGAAACAATCGGTTATTTTCTGAACTCTGTTTTTTCTGGTTCAAGACAGTTAGGGTATGTCGAAAAACTGTCGAAAAATCACTTTGAAGTTGAGGGAGAAGTACTGACCCAGTGTTTGCAAAGTGAACATGCAAAGATCAAACACCCTTACAAAATAAGGTAAAACAGCGATGAAGGATGATTTTGAAGTTGGAGGAGAAAATAAGATGGGAGTTTTTCGACATACCCTAACTGTCTTGAACCGGAGTTCAGAAAATAACCAATTGTTTCTCTAGATATAAGACCCTTCTTTCTCAGCTAGGATTGTTTAGACCCCTTTGACACTGAACTGAAACTGCATTTTGGAAGTTCAAACTCGGGGGCACCACTGAAGTCCACATTATGGAGAAAAATCCTGAAATGTTTTCCTCAAAAAACATAATTTCTTTAAGACTGAAGAAAGAAAGACATGAACATCTTGGATGACAAGGGGGTGAGTACATAATCTGTAAAATATTGTTCTGGAAGTGAACTTCTCCTTTAAGTAAATAATGAGGTTTAGATTACAAACTTTATTATATGCTAACCTCACAAACACCCATTGTGGTTTTCAATGCAGTTACATTAATACTGCTTGAGGCAGGAGTTTAAATTAATGATCCGAGCCACAAAGAATGTGGAAAACAGGTGTCAGAAATCACTAAAATATCCATGCAATGCATAACTCTCCCATCTGAGAGACAGTTTGTGAAATACTCAGTCTGGGTTTTTTGTAACAGATTTACAGACACACACTCACATGAAGTTCTCTGTAGGTTTGGTTTATTAGCACCATTTCACCTACACATTACCTCACTGTGTAATTGAACTCTATCTTGTGTTAGCTATGGAATGTCACGTCCTTTGTCCTCAAAGTAATTTATCTCATAGCTTCAGGTGTAAAAGTTCAGCACTAAAGAATTGACCATAATTCAACACCATCTACGCTATGTCATGACACTAAATACTACGACACATTAAAGCATACCTGTCAGATGAGCTAATCAGGGTTACAGTGAACTGAAAATGCAACCATCTATAAATTAAATTAAATATTTTTTAAAAAGATGTTATTTTAAGCTACCTGCCAAGGCAACATTTCTCGTTTTCATTTTTCACTACAACTGAGAAAAAAAAAAAAGAAAAACTATACAGACAACAAAAACTATTACTGACAAAAACACCCAACAAAATTACTAAAACTTTAAAGGAGAAGTCCACTTCCAAAACAAGGATTCACATATGATTTACTCACCCCCTTGTCATCCAAGATGTTCATGTCTTAATTTCTTTACGACTGAAGAAAGAATATTTTTTGAGGAAAACATTTCAGCATTTTTCTCCATATAACGGACTGATATGGTACCCTGATTTTGAACTTCCAAAATGCAGTTTAAATGCGGCTTCAAACGATCCCAAATGCGGTTGTAAACGATTACAGTCGAGAAAGAAGGGTCTTATCTAGCATAACGATCGGTTATTTTCATAAAAGTAATACAATTCATGTACTTTTTAATGTCAAACACTCCTCTTGTCTTACTTCTGGTTCATGACAGTTAGGGTATGTCGAAAAACTCCCATCTCATGTTCTCCCTCAACTTCAAAATCACCCTATATCGCTGTTTTACCTTTTTTGTTAAGGGCGTTTGATCTTCTTTGCATGTTCACTTTGCAAAGACTGTGTTGGTACTTCTGCAGTGATGTAGGATGATTTTGAAATGATTTTTGAAGTTGAGGGAGAAAATACAGGGTTTTTCGATACACCCTAGCTGTCTTGAGCCAGAATACACAGAGTTCAGGGAGAGAAAGGCAAGACAAGCGTTTGAGATTAAAAAGTATTTAAATTGTATTTTTTAATGAAAACACCCGATTGTTTCGCTAGATAAGACCCTTCTTCCTCAGCTGGGATCATTTACAACTGCATTTGGGATCATTTGAAGCCGCATTTAAAATACATTTTGGTAATCGGCGCATCATATCAGTCCATTATATGGAGAAAAATGCTGAAATGTTTTCCTCAAAAAACATCATTTGACATAAAATAAATCTGAAAAACTTTTCTTGCTCTAAGCTTTGGATTATACTACCGAACAAAAAAGCATGGAATAAATTCAGTTTATTTTGTGAACAAGCATCCTGTACCTGCAGGGAAGCAAACATGAGCATCTCTTCTTCAGTGCAGTCGATCTCCTCCAGCAGTATCGCCCATCTGGCCTGTTCATACAACTGCGTGATTCTCACAGCATCATACTATGAGAAGAAAAAACACACGCACAGTAATTTAGACATCGAGCCATCTAATGTTTACAAACATATAATGTTGTATGTAGGAATAGCTGATTTCTCACCTTTGGGTTGAGGTCAAAGAAGCAGTGGTACTTGAATCGCAGCAGGAGTCTGTCGTTTTCCTGAATTCCTTGCTCCATCAGTGAGCGAGAGGAATCCAGCCACCTGCAGAGCAACGTCGCAGTTAAAATACCAAAACACATCTTTAATAAATTAAATATTGTATGTACTCTCAAAAAAGGTACAAAGCTGTCGCTGGGGAGGTATAAAAATTGTACCTTATTTACCTCTATAAAGGTACATATTAGTACTTAAAACTATGTATTATTAACTAAAGTGTACATAAAAAGGAGGAAAAAAAGGAAAGTACCTTTTCAAAAAACACCACCCCAGTTACTGTTTTGTTTTGTTTTCTCTGTGTACATTTAAAAATAGTAACAGTCTGTTGGCCTAACTACGTCAATAATGTAACAATCAAAGGTGTAACAATACAAATCGTGCACCTGGTCACAGGTGTGTAGCTATTGTAATGGCTTTAAATGGTTTCGAATGAATGTCCAATCAGATTTTACAACCACAACTACCATATAAAATGATATGATATGATATGAATATAAGATCTATTAAAACGATCATATACTACAATTCAAAAGTTCAAAGAAATTAATACTTTAATTCAGCAAAGATGTATTAAAGTGACATTTATAATGTTACAAAATATTTCCATTTCAAATAATTGCTGTTCTTTGAATCTAATCATGAAAGAATGATTTTTTGAGCAGAAAATCAGCATATTATAATCCTTTGTGAAGGATCATGTGACACTCGAGACTGGAATAATAATGCTGAAAATTCAGCCTTGGATCATAGAAATAAACTACATTTCAAAATATATTTGAATAAAACACAGTTTTTTTAAAATTGTAATAATATTTCACATTTTTGCTGTTTTTACTGTATTTTTGTGGTCAATTAAATGAAAATTTGGTGAGCCTAAGAGAATTCTTTTGAAAAGCTCTGTACATTCTTACCCAGCATTAATGACTGCTTTATCCTCCATTGTAAGAGGCTTGAAGAGTTTGGCCAGTTCCTCCGGTGGAAGGTTGGGTTGGCAGGCCATCAGAGGATTCTCGCCGAACCACAGACTGGTGGAAGATGCAGGCGACCCGCTGTCCGGGTCATAGGTCGGAGTCATAGTTTTACTGTACAGACCCAAGGCTCCTGTACAAAGCATGAATGTACTTGTAATTTATTGTTTAAGACTTAAATGTTTATCTAAACACAGCTGCTTCTGTTATCCAGAAACAATCAACAATATTGTCTTAAAAAAATATTTTATATGAATTATATTAAATGAAGTGTTTAAAACATGCAATACTTATTCATGCATTTTTTTTTTATTTTATTATAAGTTTTGCCTAATGCATAATGCTTATGTGCCTTTAGTCTGAATGAGTCTAAAATGACCTTTATTTACTTATGTAGCTTTTTTTATTTACTTGGTATTTATAAATTAGTTTATTTGTGCAAAGAAAATAATGAACGGTAAAAACGCATGTTTCATACCTCCTCCTGCCATATCCACGTTTAATATCTCATCGAAGGCTGATTCTGTGCCCTTGTCTTTTTTCTTTTTCTTCTTTTGATCATCTGGTGGTTTCAGAAGAGAAAGTTCTTCTGATCTTCTGATGTCTGTTAACAGAGACAGAAAAGATACATAGTTTAGCAAAGAATCGACTGTGTGATGTGCGAAAAGAAACATGAAAAATTGCATTTAATGAACAAAAACGAAAAAAAACCCCCCAAAAGACTAATTAATTGAAGACGAGTGTTTGAGATTAAAAAGTATTTAAATTGTATTTTTTAATGAAAACACCCGATTGTTTCGCTAGATAAGACCCTTCTTCCTCAGCTGGGATCATTTACAACTGCATTTGGGATCATTTGAAGCCGCATTTAAAATACATTTTGGTAATCGGCGCATCATATCAGTCCATTATATGGAGAAAAATGCTGAAATGTTTTCCTCAAAAAACATCATTTGACATAAAATAAATCTGAAAAACTTTTCTTGCTCTAAGCTTTGGATTATACTACCGAACAAAAAAGCATGGAATAAATTCAGTTTATTTTGTGAACAAGCATCCTGTACCTGCAGGGAAGCAAACATGAGCATCTCTTCTTCAGTGCAGTCGATCTCCTCCAGCAGTATCGCCCATCTGGCCTGTTCATACAACTGCGTGATTCTCACAGCATCATACTATGAGAAGAAAAAACACACGCACAGTAATTTAGACATCGAGCCATCTAATGTTTACAAACATATAATGTTGTATGTAGGAATAGCTGATTTCTCACCTTTGGGTTGAGGTCAAAGAAGCAGTGGTACTTGAATCGCAGCAGGAGTCTGTCGTTTTCCTGAATTCCTTGCTCCATCAGTGAGCGAGAGGAATCCAGCCACCTGCAGAGCAACGTCGCAGTTAAAATACCAAAACACATCTTTAATAAATTAAATATTGTATGTACTCTCAAAAAAGGTACAAAGCTGTCGCTGGGGAGGTATAAAAATTGTACCTTATTTACCTCTATAAAGGTACATATTAGTACTTAAAACTATGTATTATTAACTAAAGTGTACATAAAAAGGAGGAAAAAAAGGAAAGTACCTTTTCAAAAAACACCACCCCAGTTACTGTTTTGTTTTGTTTTCTCTGTGTACATTTAAAAATAGTAACAGTCTGTTGGCCTAACTACGTCAATAATGTAACAATCAAAGGTGTAACAATACAAATCGTGCACCTGGTCACAGGTGTGTAGCTATTGTAATGGCTTTAAATGGTTTCGAATGAATGTCCAATCAGATTTTACAACCACAACTACCATATAAAATGATATGATATGATATGAATATAAGATCTATTAAAACGATCATATACTACAATTCAAAAGTTCAAAGAAATTAATACTTTAATTCAGCAAAGATGTATTAAAGTGACATTTATAATGTTACAAAATATTTCCATTTCAAATAATTGCTGTTCTTTGAATCTAATCATGAAAGAATGATTTTTTGAGCAGAAAATCAGCATATTATAATCCTTTGTGAAGGATCATGTGACACTCGAGACTGGAATAATAATGCTGAAAATTCAGCCTTGGATCATAGAAATAAACTACATTTCAAAATATATTTGAATAAAACACAGTTTTTTTAAAATTGTAATAATATTTCACATTTTTGCTGTTTTTACTGTATTTTTGTGGTCAATTAAATGAAAATTTGGTGAGCCTAAGAGAATTCTTTTGAAAAGCTCTGTACATTCTTACCCAGCATTAATGACTGCTTTATCCTCCATTGTAAGAGGCTTGAAGAGTTTGGCCAGTTCCTCCGGTGGAAGGTTGGGTTGGCAGGCCATCAGAGGATTCTCGCCGAACCACAGACTGGTGGAAGATGCAGGCGACCCGCTGTCCGGGTCATAGGTCGGAGTCATAGTTTTACTGTACAGACCCAAGGCTCCTGTACAAAGCATGAATGTACTTGTAATTTATTGTTTAAGACTTAAATGTTTATCTAAACACAGCTGCTTCTGTTATCCAGAAACAATCAACAATATTGTCTTAAAAAAATATTTTATATGAATTATATTAAATGAAGTGTTTAAAACATGCAATACTTATTCATGCATTTTTTTTTAATTTTATTATAAGTTTTGCCTAATGCATAATGCTTATGTGCCTTTAGTCTGAATGAGTCTAAAATGACCTTTATTTACTTATGTAGCTTTTTTTATTTACTTGGTATTTATAAATTAGTTTATTTGTGCAAAGAAAATAATGAACGGTAAAAACGCATGTTTCATACCTCCTCCTGCCATATCCACGTTTAATATCTCATCGAAGGCTGATTCTGTGCCCTTGTCTTTTTTTTCTTTTTCTTCTTTTGATCATCTGGTGGTTTCAGAAGAGAAAGTTCTTCTGATCTTCTGATGTCTGTTAACAGAGACAGAAAAGATACATAGTTTAGCAAAGAATCGACTGTGTGATGTGCGAAAAGAAACATGAAAAATTGCATTTAATGAACAAAAACGAAAAAAAACCCCCCAAAAGACTAATTAATTGAAGACGAGTGTTTGAGATTAAAAAGTATTTAAATTGTATTTTTTAATGAAAACACCCGACTGTTTTGCTGAATTGAAATTGTAAAGAAATACCATTAAATATTTATAAATATATACACTACCAGTCAAAAGATTTTTTACATTTTTTTTTAAAGGAGTCCCATCTGCTCACCAAGCCTGCATTTATTTGATCCAATGCACAGCAAAAACATTAACATTTTGAAATATTTTTACTATTTAAAACAACTGTTTTCTATTTTAGTTTATTTTCAAATGTAATTTATTCCTGTGGTTTTAAAGCTGAATTTTTAACATCATTACTCCAGTCACATGATCCTTCTGTGATCATTCTAATGTTATTAGGGGCCAAGCACCGGAGGTGCGGTGGCACCTATTGTATCCGTTGGCGTTATTATTATTCCGCTTCTTCTTCTTCTTCTTCTTCTTCTTCTTCTTCTTCCTCTTCCGCCGCAAGTCTATGGCAGCCCATAGAACCGCTTGCGGGAAAGTTGTATAATTTTGCACACTGATAGAGGACAGTCTCAACATTAACCATAGCAAGTTTGGAGTCTCTAACTCAAACTCTCTAGCGCCACCACTTGTCCAAACTTTCAAAAAATTTATGCTAATAACTTTTGAACCGTAAGCCACACAACAAAAATTCTTTTTTCCTCTGATTCCTTGGCTTATGCCGAGTTGAATGGACACCAAAATTCAAAAATCGTAAGGTTTAGTTTTTTTCGCTATTCTCAATTGTTCGTAAAACCTACTTTTTCGAACTCGTCCTAGGCCGTTGCACCGATTGTCACAAAAATTGATCCAGATCATCTTCAGACCATGCTGGCAAAAAGTTATGGAATTCAAGTCGATTCGTCCAGCCGTTCACGAATAACACGCAAAAGAATTCTACGAAAAGCTAGTAAAAATCAATGTGAGGCTATATCTCCGTAACAATTTGTCATATTGACACCAAACTTGGTGTGTGTTATAACAAGCATGACCTGAACCTACCTGCAGTGTTTCGGTGCAGTGCCCCCTAGTGGTCAGGAGATACGAAAAATGGCTATTTTTCTTTATAACATCTGAATGATTTGTCCAAAAATCACAAAACTGGTCTCTTTAGATTCAGTGTGTCATACCGAGTCGAACCATATCCAATTTTCCCATGTCAGCCATTTTGGGTGTCGGCCATTTTGAATTTAGCTTTAAAATGCTGTATCTTGAGAACGGATTAGCGTATCGTTTCGACATTAATTACAAAAATGTTCGGCACCATGCCCTGAATGTACATAAAAATTTTGGGGCCAGCGCCACCTTGTGGTCAAAAGTTATGACGAAATTTCAAAAAATGCTAATAACTTTTGCGTACATTAGCCTATTGAAATGAAACTGATTTTGATAGATTCCTTCGGTCATGCTGAGAACACCGATACCAATTTTGCCCATTTTGGCTGAACTTCCTGTCCGCCATTTTGATTCATGTTAAAAACCTACTTTTTCAAACTCCTCCTAGACCGTTAGCCCAATTTTCACCAAATTTGACTCAGATCATCTTCAGACCATGCTGACAAAAAGTTATGGATTTTGTGTCGATACACGAAACCGTTTTCGTTTAGCGCATCAACGAATTTACTGGAAAGATGCCAAATTGCATCCGAGTCTGTATCTCTGCAAAGCTTTGACATATTGACACCAAATTTTATATGTGCTATTGTCACCACACTCTGACCAAGCCACATCAATTTGGTAACAGTGCCACCTATGGGTCAGAAGTAATACGCCATTCACTAAACATTAATAATGAAATTTACAAAAATGCTAATAACTTCTGTTTACATTAGCCTATTGGAATGAAACTGATGCCAATAGATTCCTTGGGTCAAGTCGAGAACATTGATACCCATTATGCCGAAATTGGCCAAACTTCCTGTCCGCCATTTTGATGAATGTACAAAACCTACTTTTTCGAACTCCTCCCAGACTGTTAGTCCGATCTTCACCAAATTTGACTCAGATCATCTTCAGACTATGCTGGCAAAAAGTTATGAATTTCGTGTCGATATACGAAACCGTTTTCGTTTAGCGCATCAACAAATTTGCTGGAAAGATGCCAAACTACATCTGAGGCTGTATCTCTGCAAAGCTTTGACATAATGACGGCAAACTTTGTGTGTGTCATTGTCATTTCACACAGAACACGTCACATCAATTTGAAAACAGCACCACCTGTTGGTCAAAAGTGATAAGCCATTAAATTTTATTACGATTGGTTGTATTTATGATTTTTCAGCCATTTCAACTGATATTATCCTAAAATGGCTTAAGTTACTCACTGTTGTAGTCGGTCTGCTGCTCCTTGCCGTGCTTAAGTCCTCATTCTGCCTCTGTTGTGCTTGGCCCCGCAATTGCTGCTTGCAGCTATATTTCTTATTATTATTATTAAATAAAATATACAAAAAAATATATATACAAAAAGTATATACTGACTCTAAGCTTTTGAATGGTAGAGTGTATAATATTACAAAAGCTTTTTATTTCAGATAAATCAGTTGATAATTCAGTTGATCTTTAGATCTTTCTATAGTTATCAAACAACAAAACAAAACAAAAAAATGTACCCAACTGTTTTAAATATTGATAATAATAATAAAAAAATGTTTATTAAGCAGCAAATCAACATATTAGAATGATTTCTGAGGGATCATGTGACACTAAAGTCTGGAGTAATGATGCTGAAAATTTAGCTTTGATCACAAGAATAAATTGCATTTTAAAATATATGCAAATAGAAAACAGCTATTTTAAACAGTAAAAATATTTCACAGTATTACTGCTTGGCTTGTGTAGGCTTGGTGAGCAGAAGAGACTTCTTTAAAAAACATTAAAAATCTTTTGACTGGTAGTGTATAATATTTATAATATTTTCATGTTAGCATTTGTGTTTCATTTGCTACAAAAATATTATATTAATACAAATGTATAGTATAACAAATATGTTCCTTTGCTCTTGTTCTTACTGAGTGCTTTGCAAATCTCAGCCACGGCTCTGAAGACCACACCAGAGAAGCTAACTGGGAGCCGGATGGTCTTCATGTTGGGCAGCTGGATGCAGAGGGGTTTGTGCTGTGGAGTGTAGCGCAGGTCAGCGTCTGCCTGGACTCCATACTTATCCAGAGTCCAGTGTGTCTTTAGCAGCCAGCAGCTCTTCTTCTCCCACCAGATGGCATGATCGGACCAGTCCTGAGGAGCCTCTGACACACAGACAACCACATATAGTACTGTGAGAACTGGGACAATTCATCTAGGCCTACATGAACACAGAAATTAAGTGTAAAGTTCTGAAAAAAAAGGCAAAAACATTTTTAAAAATTTACCAAAAAAAAAAAAAAAAAAAAAAACTAAAACTGAAAATATAAAAAAGAATAATTTCAAAAATTATTAAAATATACTAAAAGAACACTGTTAACTGCACTCTTCAATTTTACTTTGCCCATGGCACTATAGAACTTTGAGCCACTGCTTTATAGATGAAGTTTATTATTATATTAAAAAAGTGAACAGGAACATATATTTGTGGAGTGGTTTAATGTGTAGTTAAACTACAACCATGACGTTACATCTGAATAAATCAGTTTAAACCAGTTGTCCTTGAGTAATACAAACATGTCTGATGACATCACAATTCCGTATAAACCTTGATGATTCCTCTTTTACTCACATTTCCTTCATCCTTCCGCTGTGATCATCATCTGACTCACACCTGTAATTACCTACTAAAGAAATCCTAGGCTGTCTGTACTGAAATACACCTATTAAGTTGACTATAAACACATTGTGTTTAACCAAATTAATGAACGGCCACAGCCTATAAAAGACCTTCATGGCGAACCATAATATTTAGCAAGTGGGTCATCAGATGAGTGTGTAGAGGGAAGCAGAATGTTTTGCTAACGTCTCTGTCGGGCTGACACAGTCACACAGTGAACTTCAGACCCTACGTCTGCAAACAACACCTGAGTCAAAGAACAATAGCTCTGAGCACAAGGCTATATAAAGATTCGTAAGGCAAACATGGGTGTACCTGGGCATTTCAACCAGTGTTTACACTCTACAACCGCACTGGGTTTTAGCTTTTATCCTAAATATGTTCTAAGAATGTTTTTCGAATGTTTCCATTAAGTTCTGAAAATGTCATGTCTCTAAAGATTCTAAATATATATATTTTTTAAATGTTCCATTGTATCAGTTTGCAAACATTGTTCTCTGAACATTCTAAATAAGTATTAACATTTAAAGGTCCACTGAAGTGCTTTGAAACACGCAACCATGCTATAATGTTACCAAAGTTGAATGTTTTCTGTTACTTGGGTAGATTTTGTTGTTGTTGTTCTTTTTAAACAGGGGTTTCCATAAACTCTGACTGCTGTTTTTCTTTTTTAACCCATTTAATTCTTACAAAACCTTACTTTGAAGAGCTGTGGATTTGTTTAGTGCATTTTTCAGAACTGTACTAGAGAATCTGCAAAGGAATCTGCTACAGAACTGCATATAAAATGGAATGAAATGTAAATGAATTGAATGCTGTAAGTACAGTAATAATAATACATCATTTTAGTATGAATTGCCAATAAGTTATTTTATAACATATTAAGTATTTCCAGAAACTTTAAATATAAATAATAAATGTTCAAAATGTATGTAATTTATATATTTCATAAATTAACTTTCATTTATAGACTAAAAATATAATACAAGAAAAATAATATTTGGTGTGGGATTCACTCTGAAGAGTTTTTGAATTCAATTTAATTTTCAATTTTGAATTTAATTCTGAAACTTTAAATTTTGAAGTTGAATCATCTGGGGTTTTTTTTACAACTTTGAGAAATATTTGTTTTATACGGTATATGGCAAAATTGAATGTGTCAAAATTTTTTAACTGTTTTTATACTACTGAAATCAGTTTAAATAAATGTCTTCATTAGCTGAGAAAATGTACTGTACATACTTTACCAAGGTATAAAAAATAATAAAATAAAAAATAAAAACAAATGCTTCTGTGATCATAAACCTGTAAATAAAAGTCCTCTGACATGCTACACGTCAATTTACTGCAATTTAGCAAATTTCTTCTTCCTGTCATTCCAGTTCACAATTCAACAACCTTCGTGCCAATAAAATTCATACTCATAAAAATGAAAGGGTGCTGATCTTTAAAGGGTTCACCAAAAAATGAAAAAACTGTCATTAATTATTCTCTCTCATGTCGTTCCAAATCCGTAAGACCTTTGTTTGTCTTCAGAACGCAGATTAAGATCTTTTTGATAAAATCCGAGTCCATGTGACATTGGTTCAACTGCAGTTTTATGAAGCTATGAGCATTTTTGTTGCAGAAAAAAAACTTAAATAATTTTATTTAACAATTCTTAATTTGTGTTAATCTTAATTTGTGTTTCAAAGACAAACAAAGGTCTTACGGATTTAGGACGACATAAGGGTGAGAAATTAATGACAGAATTTTCCTTTTTGGGTGAACTATCCTTTTAAATTCATGATCAGTACTGGTTCTTCAACACAGAACTCTGTAAATTACTCACTGATCTTCTCCACAAGTTTGAGCATGAGACCCCCGACGTGAAGATCTCCCTTGACCCGCAATTTGAACTTCATGCCCTCATCTCCCTCACGCTGGTCCACCTGGATGCTGAGCTCCCAGGAATTGTGTGCCAACTCAGTAGCAGTGGCCATGATTCTCCCTGAAATCAAATTCAAACAGTTACTTTAGTTACATAAGGTTAGTCCATTTTATGATTTTATGTAACTGACTTGAAGAAAAAAAATATGTCCAAACAAAACAGATGATTGCTTGTAAGACAAGTCTAAGCATTTTATACAACAGGCCCAGGCTGCACTTGCATTACACACTCTTACTAAAAGTTCTTTACCAGTATCTATGGTTTAATAAAGAACATTTAACATCCATGGAACCTTTTCCATGCGCATAAGATACTTCATTAATCGAAAACTTAAGGCAAAAGTATAAAATTAGCCAAGTCAGTGGAAAAAACGTGAATTTGGCAAAACTGTCTACGAAATCCTGTGAAAAGAGCGGATTTACGGCAGAAACAAATGCACGTGTACAGCTGTACACTGTTTTATGACAGCAAATTCCACTTACAGTTGGAGTCAAAAGTGTACATACATCTTGCAAAATGTTAATTATTTTACCAAAATAAGAGGGATCATACAAAATGTTTTTTTTTTATTTAGTACTGACCTGAATAAGACATTTCACATAAAAGATGCTTACATATAGTCCACTTGAGAAAATAATAGTTGAATTTACTAAAATGACCACATTCAAAAGTTTACATCCACTTGATTCTCAATACTGTGTTGTTACCTGAATAATCCACAGCTGTTTTTTGTTTTTGTTTAGTGATAGTTGTTCATGAGTCCATTGTTTGTCCTGAACAGTTAAACTGCCCACTTTGAAAATCATTCAGGTCCCACAAATTCATTCCAATCTTCAGTCATTGTTGGAAAGGGTTCAAATACACAAAAATGCTGAAAAACCAAAGAATTTGTGGGACCTGAAGGATTTTTCTGATGAACAGCAGGCAGTTTAACTGTTTAGGACTAACAAGCGACTCACGAATAACTATCACTAAACAAAAAAACACAGCTGTTGATCATTCAGGTAACAACACAGTATTAAGAATCAAGTTTATGTAAACTTTTGAATGTGGTCATTTTTATACATTCAGCTACTATTTTCTTTTGTGGACTATAAGTACACATCTTTTATGTGAAACACCTTATTCAGGTCAGTACTAAACAAAAAAATAACATGCATTTTGTATGATCCCTCTTATTTTGGTAAAATAGTTAACATTTTGCAGATTCTGCAAGGTGTACGAAAACTTTTGACTTAAACTGTACTTAAATGTAGGGGACTCCAAAGTCACAAAAAAATACAATTTCTTAAGAGTGTACAGTATGATCCAGGAGAACAAAAAGAGTGTTAAGCTTTTTAAAATCACAATAGAATTTTGTTGAAAGGCTTCATAAGATTTGGAATATGTGAAGTACGCATGTGAAGTACGGACTGCTTTGTGCTTTTTGGAGCTTGTTGAGAACCTCTGGTCACTATACACACTTGATGACAGAAGTTTATTTTTTGTATAAACTATTCCTTAAATATCTCTAATGACAACATCTCCTTAAAGCAGAGGGAGTGACAGACAGAGAACTAAAGGTACAGGGTGGAGGAGGGATGTGATTACAGAACAAGAGAGAGACTTCAGCTTAAAATTCCTGACAAGCAGAGACAAGACCAGAGGCAGAACGAGCAGAAACAACAGAAAGACTCACACAGACCCGTCATCCTGCTGTCTGCTGGGTTGTACATCAATAAACAACAAAGCCCAGGTTTTTAAAACACAAAAACACAGTTGAGCTCTGCTGTGTAAACTACACAGTCTGAGACTTTAAGGGTCTTTCTGTGTGACTTAAGATTGGACAGTATGAGTGTTATTTCTAAGCTGCATTTGAGTTCTCAATATTATTATTTAAAAATCAGATCTGTCCACGCTGACCGAGAAGTGCGGGGGAGGGCGAGATTTTTGGCTAGATCAGAGATAACACACATGCTCTGAACTAACAAGACAAAGTATTTATGCAGCCCCAGAGTAAACCTGGTACGTGAGTAGGTTAACATACCCGCAGGCGTAGAAAAAAAGAATTTACACCTCCCTAGTGTACCAGCCAGATACTTGCATTCTGATATAAACAAGAGGAACAATTCATGAAATAAATCAGCTCATGATTGCATTTGAAGATCACATGCAAAAATTAAATAAGCACTAAGTTTTTTCCTTATGTGCACTACACTTAAAAGGGCCAAGAAAATAACCTAAGAAAATAACTTTTAAATCAATTAAGATCATATGTGAAAGAGTATACTATTGCAAACATGCAGAAAAAAAAATAGTAGTACATATAAATAATGCAGCAATAACAAACCTTATTTAGCTCAGAAAAGACTTAAATCTCTTAATTTTGCTGAATTTCAGAATGTATATACAGAAATGTATATAATCCAATGGTATGAAACATTTCTTCAATAGGTATAGCCTATCAAACTTTAGCATATTTTAAACTTATTTTAACCAAGTTTGTCCAACTAAAAAAAAATACCGTAGAGCTACCGAAACAGGAAACCGCTATAATAATCTCATTTGAGTAAAGCTATAAGCTAAAGTTAAATTATTCCACTCACCTGAATGCGTCCCCAAGGATTTTCCCTTTGGAAAGTGAAACAGATCTCCTGTCCAGGTGTGCGTGCTGGAGGAAACCCCGCCCAGAATCCTACTACGGCTACGGCTGTGCTCATGAATAATTAATTAGGTACTGCAGCGGACCTTGTGAACTCTCCAATGACGAAGGCGTATGTTAATTACGTGAGTGACGGTGCGCTCTTAGATTTCAGCACTCAAGGTTTGTTTTATGAATATTGATACTGGGTTATAAAGATTAAGAACATAGTCTTCACCATAGTACCATCTGTAAATTTGCGCACGGTGTAGGAAAGGCAGGAAAGGCACGTAACGGAAGTGACTAAACAAGCCTGAACGTACATACCTGAACACTAACTAGGTTGTAATTGTTGCTCAAGCTATTATGACCACATAATGACTAACTTGTGCGTTGTGTTGTGACTGTGAGATTTTTACACCAGTTCTAGCCAACTGTAAAGATTTAAACCGGTTTATACAGCTGTGAATAAAGACTAGCTTACCGTTATGATTAGTGCCTATATGGTTTAATACACAAACTTCAAAAGTACATTAAGTTTAGCACAAGCCACATGTTATTTGAATTAATTAGCCTGAATTCATATTATGAAACATTGAGGTTCAAATTTAGGTATTTTTTGTACTTTCAGTACACATATTTTCTTTGTAGGTAAATGTAACAGTGATGATAAAGAAGATATTTGATGCTGATGAACAATAAACTAATTTAAATTAATAATTTTCAATTATTTAAATGAAAACATTTACCCCCGGTTTTAAAGACAAGGCTTAAGCCTAGTCCCAGACTAAAATGTAAGTCTGAGCTGTTCCAACTGAAAGAAACTTGCACTGACTGATCTTAAAATATATCAGTGCCTTGTTTTGTCTCAAGATGCACACCAGTGATGTTTTTTCTAAGGGGCATTTATGAAAATTACGTAAGTAATCCTGGTTTAGTCTAAGCCTTGTCTGTGAAACCAGGCCTTAGTGTTTTGTTAGAAATTGTGTGTGTTAGTTCATCTGTCCAGCAGAGGTCAGGCTTACTATACTGGAAATAATAAAACACTTCAGGATTACAGGAAAAGTATAATTTAACTATTAAAAATAACTGGTATGCTTTGTTTGTTTGTTTTTGTAGAATGCATTCTTTGATGTACCTTGAAGTAGCATGCACATACCACGGTATGTGAATACGGTAAACATGCACTAAAGTAAACATTACTCATTGATGAGACAGACATTGGCACATCTTTTGTCAGTGGGAGGAAACTATTAGTTTATGAGAAACAGACAGGATGCTAACAAAATTTCCAAATGAAAGCTTATTATTTATTCCTAAACAATAACAACTTAGGCATGACATTTGAAAAAATGCCCTGAAATGTTTCTATGCTGCGTTTCTGCAGCGCAACACTAGGTGGCGCTGTACAGCTGGTGTTCTGCCAGAAGTTTAGCCACAATTTCAGCTAAAGACTCACATAGTTTCTGTCTCCCTATGGACATTATTTTATGGTTTGGTAAACCTAACACGGAATGTGGACTTGACCAAAATATCAAATGTCAAGGCTCAGGCTAAAGACCCTGAATATGCGCCGTTAGAGCAGACTCCCGTGGGAGAAGTGTCCTCTTACATTTATGCTAATTCAAACCATGTCCAATGCTTATGATCTTTTGTTTTCCATTTCAAAACGTTGAGACTTCAATGTTCAGATTTCTAAAGGAACACCAGCGGGAATATTTCATCACAAAGAAGAGGACAGGTGACCCTTTCTCTGAACTTAACCAATTGCACGCTTTATTATAGTTTGATCAGGCAGTCAGCAGTATCTGCGTGTCAAATAGAGAGTCTATTGTGTGGACGATTAGATCCTGCCAGTGTTAAAACTCAGGTCGGGTCCGATTGCGATCTAAAACCTAAATCCCTGCTCGGAATCCACAGACGGAGGCCGGTGGGATCAAGCTACGCTCGCGGTGCGCTCTTTCCTTAAGTGGATCAGTCCATTAAGAAAAAAGAAAAGAAAACATTGTTGTTTACATCCTCCGTATGACCTCATTTGACCTCTCCGCTCCAGCATTCCTGCCATAGTTTTGACATTTAAGCGCAAGTACACGAGGCGGACAGGGAAAACAAGGCTTAATCACACCCGAAGGGCGAGCGGGAGATAACAAAACAACTTCTTAACCTGAGAGTTCAGGGAGGTGATGGATGCCACTCCATCTGCACATCAGCCTTTTAATTTTCTCCTCTTGCCTTTTAAAGACGCTCCCTCTTCCTGCGAACCCGCCGGATGATTCTTTGAAAATGTTTTTTTAATAATTATGAACGCCAGGAGGGCCTCTCGGTGAGGTGCTTTCGTATGAACTTGAGTTTTGACGCTTAAATAAGTTTCCACAGCGGGATGAAGCACGAGCGCAGAGCCACAGGAAACCGAGAGAGGACAAGAAAAGCTCTGAACCTGTTTGAAGTCTTATTTAGTACCTTACCAGCTAACAGGGAACATTCTCAAAACTTTGGTTTCGTTCTCAAAACTTTTTTGGTTCATTAGCCACAATAGGGAAATAACGAGAAGAAAAACAATGTGCAGTTAACGGTAAAAATGTTTGCAATACAAACCAGTTTAATACATTAAAATAATACATTAAAATAATATGGTAAGCAGCAAAACCAGCTGTTTTGTACAGCAAAAAATAGCTGGACTTGGATGAGGCCGAAAGCCAGACCCATAAAATTTACAAATGGCTGGGCCCAACAAGGTGGATAGTTAACTAAAACTAAGATCATTAAAATAAAATTTGATACTTAAAATAAAATAGACAAAAATTTAACCAAAATTTTAAATTTAAATGAAATAAAAACTATTTAGATACATAGACATAGATATATATAAACACAAGAAACCATGTAGACATAAAAAACTACTAAAACTTCTAAAAAAATCATAAAAACAACAAAAAATTAGGCTGGTTCAAATCAAGTTGTGATTTGTTCACAGCACTAATGTAATGTTTGTACAAAGTTATCTGGTCTTTAAAAAATTTCCTCAACCAAAACATTATTTTTACATCGTTCATGGAACTGTTCTTTCTTAAAACATGTTAGTTGGACATTTGTCTAAAATTGTTTAAATGTTACTACTTGTTTCAGAATGTTCAGAGAACGTTTAAAAGTAACATTCTAAAAATGTTTGCAAAATGATAAAATGGAATGTTCCATTAATGTTCGCATATGCCAGTAAAAACGTTTATAAAACATTTAAAATTCTGGTTATTTAAAATTTTATTTGGATGTTTGTCTAACAGTTTTTAAACGTTACTTCTTGTTTCAGATTGTTCAAAGAACATTTAAAAGTAACAATCTACAAATGTTTGCAAAATGATCAACTGGAATGTTCCATTAACATTTGCATATGCAAGAAAAAACGTTTCTAAAACATTTAAAATTCTGGTTATTTAATATTTTATTTGGACGTTTGTCTAACATTTTTTAAATGTTGCTACTTGTTTCAGAATGTTCCGAGAAAATTGAAAATTTACGTTCCCAAAATGTTTTCTCATTTGCAAGTCGCTTTGGATAAAAGCATCCGCTAAATGACTAAATGTAAATGTAATGTAAAATGTTTCCAAAAAGATAAAATTAAATGTTTCCTTAACGTTTGCATATCCAAGAAAAAAAAAAACTGAAACATTCAGAGAAATAACGTTTTTAAAACTTAATGTGAACGTTAGCAAAATGTTCTTAGAACATGTTTGTGTTAGCTGTTTGTGTTAGCGACCAAACTCTTTAGATGAATCTCTCCAAGCTAAAACAGATTTACTGTGGTAAAGACAGCATTGTGCAAATGTAGTGCACAGAGGGCTGATGTTGAGAACTACGGTTTACAGACTCTAAGCAGTGCAGTACTTTCTAGTTAAAACTGATTTATGCCGTCCCGACGTTCCCACACTCATTATTTGTGTACAACTTCAGTTTTACAATGTGCCTCTGCTCTCGATTAGCGATGAACACCCTCTAGATTTCTTATTTACAGCCACAGATTTAATTCAAGTCAAACATGTCAACATGGCTTAGGAAACAGTTGAGATCACTTGTGTGCACGGATCAGGCTTGGCTAAGTAAATATTACTGGCCTGTAGTGAAAATAAAGCCCGGCTCAGGTTACGATACAATTAAACGAGCAAATGTTTGCTGTAGTGACGTTGGCATGTGCATACACCGTACAATTATTCCACAGACCTCACCGAGTGAGCTAACTGACTCTATCTCGCACACACAAGCGCAAATTACATAGTACAACCACGCGTATGATGATACATGCTCGGTTACTGGACTGAATTTCAGCTAGACAAGCTTAATATTTAGATTACAAAGCCCTTAAAGCAACAGTTCAACCCAAATGGAAAACTTTCTTTCATCTGTGGAATATAAACAAAGATATTTTGCAGAAGCTGTTCTTTTTTATACCATAAAAGCAAGTGGGAAGGCCTTTCAAGTACAAAAGTAGTCAGTAATACTTGTACATTATATTTCTATACATTCACACATGTGTGTGTGTATATAAAACTGCCGTTCAAATGTTTGGGGTTCAAAATATAGATTTTTAAATTACATGCTCAGCTAGGCTGCATTAAATTTAAGCAAAAATATAGTAAAAACAGTAATAATGTGAAGTATATTTACAATTCAAAATAATGATTTTCTATTTTAATATATTTTAAAATGTAATTTATTTCTGTGATGCAAAGCAGATTTTTCAGCATAACGACTCCAACCTTCAGTGTCACATGATCCTTCAGAAATCATTCTAATATTCTAAATTCTAAAAGGTGATACTTTTTTTTTATTTCTGTGATGAATAGATAAATCAATGGCTAAAAGGCTAAAAATATGTGCATCATTTTACCTGTTGCTTGAAATAAATTGATTTGCCGAATAAAATTAACAACGCCACATCTGAAAGAAAAAGAACAGTTAGATGACAAATTACTGCAATATGGTTTCATATGCATTTTGTCATGTTACACATTGTAAATGTTTTAGTTACCAGTGCATTTTTTTAATTAAGTTTGGTGGATACAACTGTGATGGCATACGCACTAACCACTGGGTTATACTTATAAAAAAAGTTCCCTCCTGCATATCTGCATGTTAGTGCTTCAAGCAATAAAAGCCTGTACGTGTGACAGTCTAATTTAGGAAACGGCTACCCACGCTGGATCCAGTCCTGTACGGGGCTGAAACGTTCAACAGTAAAACAATTCTTCACTGCCTCTCTGCAGA
The DNA here is from genome assembly GCF_022985175.1 of Labeo rohita. Taxonomy (NCBI): domain Eukaryota; kingdom Metazoa; phylum Chordata; class Actinopteri; order Cypriniformes; family Cyprinidae; genus Labeo; species Labeo rohita. Next base: position 28,826,970 of record NC_066888.1, read on the forward strand.
CCTCTGCCATGTTTCTGAAACCTTACGAAATGAAAGCCAACAGGGGGTAGTGTGCAATCATTCTCCTCCATCTGGCCTGTCCACTTAAATTAGCCGGGCCTTGCATCCAACGGCATCTGTTTCCAATATGGTGCAAGGACGGAAGGGTGGGTGCTTGGCTTTGCAGCGGAAAATACAGCCTACTGTACTTTTAAATAGCCCACGGGAGAAGCGGGACGGATGTGGTCCGTATATCGCCTTATCCCCAGATTCCTTGTTGCTGGACTGCCACTTCTTCGGCTTTGAAAGATGTCAAATGTACAATTAGGAAAGAATTCGTGTAATGCCGTCTGTGCACGTGAGCGCAGCTCTGGTGGCACACGATTCCCATGTCCCACACATACTTTGCTTTAAACACTGCTGCTTGCATTGATTTAAAAGTTCCATAATTCAACTTTAAATTCAATTTTTGGAGGCAACTGCATGCTTGTCCAACAAACTGGTGGTGCAGCAGTGAAAAAAAAAAAAAACAGCATAGACTAGTGACGTTATCTTGACATGGCTACAGATGTGAACGAACAAAGCCTTTATATAGCAGTCATACATCACTTTACGCCTTTGCTCGAACATAAATAATCCTGTTTTTACACATGTGCACATTCTTACGGTGCTAAATCATATATCCACAGCCTTTTTCCTTTTTAACTTGTTCTTATAGTGAGGAAAGGCAGTGAAGACAGTCCATACTTCTGGACTGCTTAGACCAGCAGGTTCGAGCCCTCATCCAGTGATGCTCAGACATTTCCTGTCCCACAGCAGTCTGGCTCAAACCGCAGCTTTAGCAAAGCTCTGCGGCAAACATTTCTGACATTATACAGAGACAAACAGTACAAGAGCCACTTGCAAGGATTCTTTCAGGGCATCAAACTTTTCTAATGAGAAAATTTGAAATGCGAAATGCGGTTCAGTTTTATGTGAATTCTGTCATTGTTTACTCACCCTCATGTCTTTCCAAACCCGATAATGTTCTGTGGAGCACAAAAGCAGATAATTTGGTCAATTACAATGCAATCTAAATGAATGAGGCCTTAAAGAAAGGACTTAAAGAAGTGGTTCACCCCAAAATGAAAGTTTGCTGAAAATGTATTCCCTCTCAGACCATCGAAGATTTGGAGAAGGTTTGGAGAACTTTAGCATTACATCACTTGCTCACCAATGGATCCTTTGCAGTGAATGGGTGCCGTCAGAATAAGAGTCCAAACAGCTGATAAAAACATCACAATAATCCTCAAGAGATCCACACCGCTCCAGTCCTTCAATTAACATCTTGTGAAGTGAAAAGCTGCATGTTTGTAAGAAATAAATCCGTCATTAAGGCTTTTCAACTTTAAACCATTGCTTCTGGCCAAAGTATTAATTCATGATCCATAATAATGCTTCCTTCAGTGAAAAAATCCATCTTCTGTTGTCACATCGAAATCCAACGACTACACTGTTTGAGACTGTTTTTACTTGTAATCTGTGCATATTTCTCTCCTGATTCAAACAAGTTGACTTTTTCACAGGAGAAAGCAATATTATGGTCAAAGGACACACATTTTGACCAGAAGTTTTGGAGTTTAAAATGTCTTAATGATGGATTTCTGTCTTACAAACATGCACCTTTTCATTCCATTAGATGTTAATTGATGGACTGGAGTGGTGTGGATTACTTGTGGATTACTGTGATGTTTTTATCAGCCGTTTGGACTCTCAATCTGATGGCACCCATTGGTGAGCTTGTAATGTAATGCTAAAGTTCTCCAAATCATGGATGAAGAAACTCATCTACATCTTGGATGTAAAATGCACCACAAAAAATGGTCCATTCAGCTTGCATGCAGGCATTGTGCTAGCAATGCCAAGGTCATTGGTCCAGTATGCATGAACTGATAAAATATACACTTTGAATGCATTACATGTTGCTTAGGACATAAGCATCTGCCAAATGCATGAATGTAAATATGGCAACTATTCTCAAGTAGGGACTGAATTTAAAGTCATTGTTCACTAATTTGAGAACCATGGATCATTAGTTCATGAAATGGACTTCATTCATGAATGAATCATTCAGTTAAAAACACTGGACTCAAAAACTAGATTTGTTCATGATGAAAGGCATAAAAACTACTTTTAGCACCATTTTATGGCTTTTATGTCCCTTTTGAAGTTTGCAAGCTCCATTAATTTCATAAAAAAGCAAACAGTACATTCCACTCAAGAAGGAAAGGCTTTGGAATGACAAACACAAACAAACAACCCAAAAATGACAAAATGCAAATTTCTTGGTTAACTACTCATTATAGTAGCTCAGTAAATAAGCCACCGGATTTGTTTAAACATTTTGACAAATGAGTTAATGTTCAGATGGTTTGTGATTGTTTGTTGTAGTAGTTCGCATATATCTCAACGGCAAGTTAGCGCTAAACAAAAGATCGCAGTGAAAAATGATTTGTTATTGTACACGTCTCAAGGGACGCCACGCACAGAGTGCCACACCGAGTCGTGATCTTAGACCCAATGCTGAAACGGCAAAGCGAGGTGTTGTGTGAAACCATCTGGAAGAGATCTGGCATTTTTCAAAATCCATTTTTGTTTATCCAGAGGCAAAGACACACATACGTGAGGCGGCCATACAGTTTCCAATGCTGAATGAATGAATTCCATTTTTCCATTCACACTCAGGAAGGAGATGCACTGCAAAATCTGATAAGGCTGATGACAAATCAGAAGAATTACTGACAAGCTCCTGACATTTTTTGGCATGGCTTTCCAGAGCCCTCCATGCATGCTGAAATGTAGATCACTTTGGAAGGCTCCTCTCAGCACAGAGATACTCAAGAAATGTGGTAAATAGTTTTTTTTTTTTTTTGGTAAAATATTCAGTAGGCCTGCAACAACAGGTGTTAAAAAAGAATAAATATAAAAATATTTTTTTTTTTTTTTGTATATTTTTAATTGTATTTTTTTTCTGATTAATCAAAAATAAAAATCTAATCAATTTATTATAGCTTTGAGACACATCCTGCCCCAAATCATTTTTGTTCATACTGCTTAGTGCATCTATTCAGTTTGCTGAAAAAGTTAAACGTGTTAATAAATTTTGCTTACAAAATGTCCTGTCACTAATGCCATGTTTATATTTAAAGTAAAAATTTTCAGTTCACTGTAAAACGTTTTAACCACTTAAAAACTCAGCAGCTGCCTTGAAATTTTAAGTTAAATCAGCTTAAAACTACAAGTCATTTCAACTCACTACAATATAATGAGTTAAAATGACTTTTTACAGTGTTGCAATTTTGAAGTTTGTTTCTTTTTTTTGCTTGATGTTTTGACTTCAGAATATTTATTATGATGAACAGCAAACGATAAGGAAGGATGCTGAAAAACATTTATAAAATAAGTAAAAAAAAAAAAAAAACTACAAGAGCCAATCAAAATGTCCCTCTCAATGACTGGGGGAATGAATGCAATGGCTGAATGGGAAGACATTCAAGCAAACCAATGAACACCAATGGAAGTTTTTGGAATGAAATGAGCCATAAATTCTCCAGAAACATGATAAAGGGCACTTAAGGACAGAAAAATAAAGAACAAATATTTAAAAATAGAACAAGAAGTAACAGTCAACAGTAAACTGTTTAAGTTAGCTGCAATGCTTGAGGCAAGAAGTGACAGGAACTGAGATTGATGGATTGTAATTTACTCTTCTATGGTAAATTTGTTTCCAAGCTAGGAATAAAAGTAAATATTTGAATGTCTCGCACACTTTATCGAGTGTCAGTTGAATTTCTGCCATGCCCTGCAAGTTTAGACATTTCTAGTGCTTTTGGAGTCGGCTGCTTCCTGTTTCTATAGCCATGGTTACAGCCAACTAATCCACAGACATTTGTTACAGTTGCACGTTTTGAACTGCAGGTTGCGGAGGGCAGATTTCTCACACATGGAGAAGGAATTCAGACCATTGAAAGATCCCCGTCCCACACTGTTTTGAGATTAAATACTCAGATATATATATTCAAGTGTTCTCCACATGCTTCGGGCCGCCCTATAGCAAGACTCCCCACATTTTTCAGGCGGATGGCATGCCAAACTCATCTGCGGTCATCTTCAAAAGAGCCAAACGCCTCCGGCAACACCTCCTTTGTGTTTACGCACCGCCTGAAACATGTTAAAAGGTTTCATTTCTCATTTAGGGCAAGCATCGTTAGCGTAAGTTGTTTGTAAAATATTCACTCTGCCTTATATTTGGCAGTCAAAGGTCAAGAGGATCCATCAGCAGCAACATGAGGATTATCCCGTTGACATTCCAATTTCGGAGTCTTTTCTCTCTGACTCATGGGAGAAAGGTCTTGCTCTCTGTGCTGGCAGGCCAGGCATCAAGGAGCAATTACTGTCGCATTAGGGATCATCATGACATGCTGCTCAAATACACAGAGAAGCTACTGTTTTCATCTGTTCCTTGAATGCACGTCCATCAGGTAGACACATTTAGCCTGCCTAAAGCCTGCCTGGAGAACTTTGAAGTGCGCTCGTGAGGAACAAAACTCACAGGTGTCCTCTAGTTGAACCTATCGCAAACGATTTAGCACCTCTTGGCGCAATTTCACTTCATTATTCACGTACCCTTCCACTATCCTTTTAAGAAGAAATATGGCTACGCTATATTCCGTCGATGGGATGTTATCTTTGGCTGGCGGAGAGGAAATGATTTTATCTTCCCCCTTTCGTTACATGCTGAAATATTCACTACAAAGCTTTGGCTAATGATTGCTTCTCAATTACTTTGAATTATCGCATGACGTTACACCAGTTTCACGGAAACGCTCATGGACGCTTAAGGTTGCTGCCACTGGAGTCCCAAATAAGACGTATGCAATGCAGGATTTATCTGCTTTGCACTTTATATACGTTGTGCAGAAGTGCAGACATAAGTAATTATCAACTTTCATTAAATTATATGCTGAATATGAAGTTGTGTCTTTATAGTTGTTTATGAAGTTGTGGCTTTGCAGTAATCATTTTGTCAGAATATGAAATTATCTGCTTTGCACTTCAAATATGTTGAAGTGATTGCTACAAATCATTTGCTAATGATGCTATCGCAATTACACTGAATTATTATGTTGCATGTTCAGAGTTGAATGGAATTTGCAGTTTTGGCAACTGGAAGTCATTGTCGACTTTTTCATTAGAATTCCTCATTGGAAAGCCTTTTCTAAAATCAGTAACCCTAAGTTGTGGCTTTGCATTATGCATTTCATCAGAAACCTAAGAAAATATGTGCCCCTGGACCACAAAACCAGTTATATTTGTTATATTTGTAGCAGTAGCCAAAAATACATTGTATGGGTCAAAATTATTGATTTTTCTTTTATGCCAAAAATCATTAGGATATTAGTAAAGATCATGTTCCATTAAGATATTTTGTAAAATTCCTACCGTAAATATATCAAAACTTAACATCTGATTAGTAATATGCATTATTAAGAACTTAATTTGGACAACTTTAAAGACGATTTTCTCAGTATTTTGATTTTTTTTTTTGCACCCTCACATTCCATATATTCAAATAGTTGTATCTCTGCCAAATATTGCCCTAACCTAACAATCCATACATCAATGGTAAGCTTATTTATTCAGGTTTCAGATGATGTATAAATCTCAATTTAAAAATATGGACCCTTATGACTGGTTTTGTGGACCAGGTTCTCAATTGCACTGAATTATTATGTTGCATATGTTGCATGGAGTTCGCACTTTTGGAAATGAGACAATAAGTAATTATTATCTTTTTAATTAAATTACATGCTGAATTCCTAATTTTCTAACAATGGCTTCTAAAGAACCCTAAGTTGTGGCTTTGCATTAATCATTTTGTCAGAAGATGAAAATTATCTGCTTTGCACTTTAAATATGTTGAAATAATTGCTACAAATCATTTGCTAATGATTTTTTTTGCAATTACACTGAATTATTATGTTGCATGTTCAAAGTTGCATGGAATTTGCACTTTTGGCAACTGGAATAAGGAATTGTTGACTTTTTCATTAAAATAAATGCTGAATTCCTCATTGGAAAGCCTTTTCTAAAATCAGTAACCCTAAGTTGTGGCTTTGCATTATGCATTTAATCAGAAACCTATGAAAATATTGCAGTTACAATATTTTTATACTGCTGCATGAACAAAAAAATGTGCATTATAATAGAATTACAAGCTTTTTTTGAATCACATGATCATTCAGAAATCATTCTAATATGCTGATTTATTATTAGAGCTATCAATGTTGGAAATAGCTGTGCTGTTTTAGTTAAAAAGAACAGCATTTATTCAAAATACAAATCTTTTCTAACAGTGTAAATCTATGCTACCACTTTTTAATAATTTAACACATCCTTGGTGAATAAAAGTATTAATTTCTTTCAAAAAAGAAAGAATAAAAATGTACCGACCCCAAACTTTTGAACAGTAGTGTATATTGTTAGAAAACCTTTCTATTTTAAATAAATACATTTATTAATCAAAGAATCCTGAAAAAAGTATCACAGGTTCCAAACAAATATTAAGCAGCACAACTGTTTTCAACATTGATAATAAATCAGCATATCAGCGTGATTTCTGAAGGATCATGTGACACTTAAGACTGAAGTAACAGCTGATGAAAATTCAGCTTTGCATTAATTATATTTGAAAGTACATTAAAATAAAAACCATTGCAACATATGCAAACATTTTGCAACATTACTGCTTTATTCTATTTTTGATCAAATAAATGCAGCCTTAATGAGCATAAGAGACTTCACCACAAAGCATTTGACAACATTTGAGCTAACATATCACATCACAAAATGCCGGTCATCAGAAATGCCTGCAGACGTGATGCAGTTTCCGCCACTGGAATCGCAAATAAAAACTTAAGCAACAATGGACTTATCAGCTTTTCCTTTTTTTCTTCAAGTGAAAGAGCATCGGAATTCTTGACATTCCTGTCAGAGCCGGCTCTGGTAATGGATCTCAAGATGGCAGGTCTGTATTGTAGCAGCTCATCTGAGATGTTCTGGGATAGCTCTCGGCTTACAGGAACCTCCCTGAAAATGGCCTCAGGTGCAGGGATTACCGCTCTTCTGTGTGCGGAACAAAACCCAGGCCGAGTTTCCCCTCTCAGCACCAAATCCCACAATGGGAGTTTACATCATAACCACAAGAAAGAAACGATGTCTCACCAAACAATGCATGTTTATCTGACCCTGGACCTTGCGGGATCGCGCACAAAGTGACTTCTTAGACTTTCGTTAGTTGTGGATGCAACGAGAGAGGACTGAACGATTAGATGATTGTCCTCAGGGTATGACGTGCCAGATCATTTTTTGTTGAATAAAGAAAGCGAAGCGAGCTTTCGCTGCATCACCAGCCACCAGAGTTAATGTTTAAAGCTGACATGAACTTTAAAGTTAGCGATTAAACACATCGATCCACGACTATTTATTCTTCTGCTGCTTTCGGCCTGGGTAATGTTACACAGAAACCGGAACTGGCGAAAGATTTGCGTAATGGCACTGGAATGGGCTTTTAACCTATACAGCGCTCGCCATTTAGTCAGTGGTCACTCGGACTGTGATTTTACCACAGCAGGCCTTGAAACCATTTCCGCAAACACATGGCATCAAGGCTGTCTATGGTAACAATTAAGCCTTTAAAGATGCCTGGACACCCTAAAAAAAGACAAATTAAAGCCCATCCTTCCTATACACCAACCAGCCCACAATGTCTGGAGCTGGCGACCCCGTCGCAGAGCTTTCATCCCGATCGCTCATCTAGTAGAAATTGATTAAAGGCCCTCTAGATTACTTCCTTTTCACAAAGCTATTATTTTCCAATAACAGGAGTCCAGATTGAAGACTGTTTAACCGTTGTGTCCCTCCGCTCATTCTTATTTGTGTTTTTGTTAGGGGTAAATGAAGCGGCCTCGCTGTTTTTCTCGCTCGTCATCAGGCTCTAATACCGGAGCTGCTCGGGTAACATTAGACGCTTAAACGTCTCTGAGCACCAGACCTGTCACGGCTCTGAGTGAAACCAGTCACCCTCCAGACCTCGGCACAAAGGGTCCGGGTCACAAAAGGTTCTCTGAGAGAGTCTACTGTTGTATTTAAATGCTTTTGAAGTCACAAACAACAGAGTTCATCTGGATAATAGTGGTCCCTCATGACTTTGACCTCTCTGGGACGAGATTCCCCCATGACTGTAAGGCTTCTTTTCTTCCTACCGCTCCACTCATCACCTGCGAGTCATGCTATCCCTTCCGGGGGTCATCGGCAGGGTTAGCGGGGTTAAAGGATCAATGCGATTTCTGCTGCCCTTAACAATGGAAGCAGACTTGCCGTTCGGGGATTAAAAATGTGGAAGTGAAACAGACTAACTAGACTATTAGCACTAGATTAGTCTGGCAACAAAGGGAAAAGTTGGCTGCCCAAGAAAAGAACTAAAGAGGATTATAATGGTGAAGCAACATTTCAAGTTCTTGTTATGGTTCTTCCAAACAGGCATGTTAGGAATAGGAATACGTCATGCTTTCTGCTTAAAGGGATAGTTCACTCAAAAATTTACTGCATTCAAAAAAAAATAGTTTGCATTTACATAATATATGTATGTACTTCATTTGGACAACTTTATAAGTGATTTTCTCAATATTTAGATTTGTTGCACCCTCAGATTCCAGATTTTCAAATAGTTGTATCTCAGCCAAATATTGTTCTATCCTAACAAACCATACATCAACGGAAAGCTTCATTTTTTTTATCAATTTGTTATTTATCAATTCCTCCCCTTTATGTTCTTGGAAAGTTCATGATTTAGTTAAAAATTTTGTCATTACTCACTCAAAAAGAAAGACTGAATCAGTGAATCAGTGAATCATTAATCATTCAAATGAGATTTTCTCAATGAATTCTTCACAAAAGCCATCTGAATGATGCATGAATCAAACTGATTCAGTTCTCAAGTTCAACTCAGTGATTCAGTCCGGTCATAACAACCCACCTACGGTCAAGACTGATAATGAGTAATGACTAAATTCTGGTCTCTTTATAACGCAAAGGCATTGTATGACTTTAGAAAAATTGGAATATTGTGCACAAGTCTTATGGACTACTTATGATTCTTCTATAGTGCTTTTGGATTTTTGAATTTGAAAAATCCTAATCTGCATTCATTATAATTGCACCGAGATATGGCCAGCATATTATTAAAACATACTCCTTTTTATGTTTCACAGAAGAACAAAGTAAATGTTAATTTTTGAGTGCACTAATCCTTAAGAATGAAGTTGAAAAGGTAGAAAAACAGATGGCTGTCATAAAAGATGAAGATAAAGAGGAATGGGACACTTTGATTTTTGAGAGGAACACCAGAAGAACGCTTGAGTATGCTTGGCAAACAGGATGTTCCATCGCTTTAAATACAGCAGTTATCCAAAACACCTGAAACACCTGCTTTTATCTGGGCTCGGTATCGGAACAAGAACATATTTTCCATTCTTGTTCACTTGTGTATGGCAACTTCAACCCATTCAAGTCTCACTTTGGCAACATGAGACGTCTGACAAAAACGACTGCGCATGAAACATCGACCTCAAAAGAGGGGGAAGTCCGCTTGGGGAGAAAAAACAATATGCTTACAAATGGTTTTGCCAAGAAAGCATTACAGTACATACGCACATGCAGGTGGTCCCAGACACGCTACACAAACAGACGCGTTTGATCGGACAGCATCTTCCCTGGTGGCTTTAGTGATTAATCTGATGGTGACTGACTTTTATCTAGAGACACTTCACTGTTTGGAGACAAGTAAGAGCAGGTGCTGTTATGTCTCATGTCGTAGGCCTCTATTCTCCTCAGTTCAAGAGCACTGTGGAGGATCGTAGGGGTCAAAGAAGATGTTTTGAAAAATAAAAACAGTCACACAATTTATCATACTTGTGCGCTTGAGCGTACTAATCACTTCAATGCAATTTCTTCACACTCTTAAAAACAAAGGTTTCAAAAGGGGGTTTTCGCAGCAACGCCTTAGGAGAAGTATTTTTGGTTCCTCAAGGAACCTTTCAGTCAATAGTTCTTCAAAGAACCATTTTTTTCTTGGTGTGAAGAACCAGGCCAAACCAAGACATTGCAAGTTCACCATTCACTCAATGTTTATATGCGTACCAGTTTCTCTAATTGCATGAGGGTATATTCCTTAATCCAATTACAGCACATTTTGTTATAAGTTTAACTGATTAAAAGGATACCACCACCAGTGGGAATATTGGGGAGTTTCCAGTTATTAACCAAAACTGTATAAAAGTGTGAGTTACAAGTGAGATCGCACGAACCGTTGGCTGAATGTCTGATGCATATGTGACCTTGGACCACAAAACCAGTCATAAGGGTACATTTTTTTGAAATTGAGATTCATACAACAGGACAAAATTTGGTTGAGATACAACTATTTGAAAATCTGAAATCTGAGGGTGCAAAAAAATCTAAATATTGAGAAAACCGCCTTTAAAGTTGTCCAAATGAAGGTCTTAGCAATGCATATTACTAATCAAAAAAAAGTTTTGATATATTTATAGTAGGAAATGTACAAAATATCTTCATGGAACATGATCTTCACTTAATATCCTAATGATTTTTGGCAACTGACTGGTTGTTTTACCTTTCAGTCATGTGGTCTTTTAGCGGTCCTTGGTCATTCAAAGTGGTCAATGTTCCCAGAGACTACGAGTAAGATGGTCAGATATTCTGCATACATCTCTTTTTTTTATTGCTTCCACCAATAAAGTCTAATTTTGATATCTGGAACTCGATTTGAATGATTAACATTTCAAATTAACGTTGACAATAGATGTTGAACTGACATTGAATTTTTGTCACTCAACGTGGCAATTTCACCGAATATCAGCATCTTATGATGTTGTGTGCTTGCTGGGTATGGGCAGGTTTATGTACTGTATGGTCTTTTTCTGATCTTTCGATCTAATCATTTTAAATAAGCATGTGAAATTACATATGAATGCAGAAGAAGACATCAGAAAACTATTCAGAGAGCAGCAGCTTTCAGTTGTGCTCTGACAGTCGCAAAACTACGCCGAACACTGTGGGTTTGTGTTAGAATCAGGACTGGTCAGAGAACATTGTGCTTTTTACATTTATCGCCTTTAAAACTAAACTTACGGTTTTAGTCTGCAAAGTTTAATGTTTAAGAATTTGGTCCGAAAGCAGAGAAGAGGTGATCTTTAGTGGCTGTTCAAAAAAAAAAAAAAAAACAAAGCAATAAGGTCTCCAAAGTGGACAACCTCAACACATTTCAGACCCCGTTCACACCTGTATCTAGGATCGTCCACTTGTGATCAGATTGACAAAAAACATCTGAATACCAGGTGTAAACAGGGCTCAAGATTGGTGGCTAACACAGCAAGCTTTCTGGAGCTTCTGAAGCAGAAGATGTGACTTGCGTCTCCTGAGCGGACCTTTCCTCATCAATTCGAGCGTCAAAAGAACAAGCGCGTTTTAACAAGGAACCACAGCGTTCTTTTTGACAGAGGGGAACAAAGCTGGCTTTTGTGAGCCTGTTCTGGGAGGCCAGTAGCTCTTGTCATGTACATGTGAAATTAATTACGAGGAAATACTAAAACACTTGGGTGGAAATTGCTTTTCACCAGATGTTCCGCATGTGAGGATCAATTTAGTATTCTTAGCAAAGCGAAATGACTCCATAAGTTCGATTCTGGCCCCTTTGATGAAAGCCAATCTGTCACTCAAGGCACGTAAAAAAGGAGCTGAACTTCTATGCTACTGTTTGTTCCACTTTATGGAGCCTGAGGTAATATGATTACTTAACCAGGTTAGGAAAATAGAATGTTTCGTTCTTAGGTAGAATTTGACATAATGACAAGGGGGCCCAGTCTTTCTCAATGATCCATACACAAACCAAGCGAGAGGGCCTTGGTTCTCAGTGACGGCGGGAACAGGGGCCAAATGAATCAAAGATGAATTACAGCCTTTATATGAGATAACTGTGCGATCTGAGAATTAATTACCCGTCTTATTTACTTTTAAATAGGACTTCTGTCTCCTCTCATTGAGTTTCTCTTCTGTCTTTAGAAAACGCTGCATGGCTCACATCCACGTTAGCTGATCTACAGGCAGTCCTGCAGTGCAGAATATTGAATTAAGGTTGGGAACGCTGACTTTGAGCCAGACTTAGATTTTCATGAATGAAGGGCTGCTAGAGTTCGCTCTGTAATGCTTCATGGGATTTCTGGTTGATTAATAGGGTTGGCACAATGCAGAGAAATGAGGCGCAAATTGTGCACTCCATCTTTTAAAATTATGCGTCCACTCAACTCAATAATCTCAATTGTTTCTCCTAGACTGGACTCTTGCTTAACTGCGAACAAGTGTGTTTCATAACGTTATCATAAATAATTTTTTATTCATTAAATAATTTAAAAAATAATCACTTTTCCATATAAATATTAAGCAGAACAACTGTTTTGAGCACATTAGAATGATTTCTGTAGGATCATGTGACACTAAAGACTGGAGTAATGATACTGAAAATACAGCTTTGCATCACAGGAATACATTATAATTTAAAATGCATGAAAATAGAAAACAGTTATTTTACATTGTAATAATATTTCACAATATTACTGATTTTACAGTGTTTTTGATCAAATAAATGAGCATTAGAGGCAAGCTGACGATTAAAACTGTAAAACAGCAGGCAAGAGGGCAGCACGGTGAATAAACATTTCAAGTATGTGACTATCACAGTGTTTTTACAGTATAACCATAACATGTGTTTGCTTGAGACCAGTGTAACAGAATCACTTCCCAACCTTGTCTGTCCAAAGTTTTAAACAATCTTTCGACCCACGTCATGACCAGCTAAAAACAATAAACCTGGTTACTTACAATTGATATCTGGTCAAGGATACAAAAGACATGATGTAGCAATCTGGGTATGTTTGGAATAGCATATTAGTATACTACTCATAGTATGCAATATATATCCAATCTATATCCAATACAAATTGTCACTGCATAGTATGCAGTAAGCAGTTTACTAGTATTTATAGTTTTTGTTTGCGTAACTGACAATCATCCATATTATATCATTCAATCATACATATTATGCATGCTTTAACAAAGAAAGAAACTGTATGACTGTAAATACAGGACAAGTCCACTGAGGGACAGTGACAATTATTTTCATCTATTGTAATCTATTGCATACCGAAAATTGCTATCCATAGACATTAAGCTGTAAGTAGCTTTTAATATTCCTTTGAAGATTTTATTGCTATATTTTTAAGACAGATGCCAAAACATTTCCACAGAGGTGAGCAGGAGTGTGTGGCTATGTTCAGAATAGCATACTACTCATACTACTTTTGCAGTATACAGTATGCATACATAATATGCATATTTTCTGTACGCATGCAATTCTTAGCTGACCGACTATATTCATTTACCAAAATATGAAGTGTACAATAAAGCACACTTCTGAAATACTATATTGTACAATGCACTTAAATTGACTTTTCTAGTCATGCTGAACATTAGTTTACCGACTTATTTGAGTAGTTAAAATTGTATTAAAAATGCAGCGTCATTGTTTGCATGCCACAAATGCTATCCATAAATATTAAATTGAAAATAATCTAGAATATACTTTTTTCTGTATTTTCAAGACAGACGTTGATGCACATTTACTGTATACATGGAATACTCTAAGTATGCAAAAAAACAAACATACTTCACAATGCAATGCACTCATATTGACTTTCTATGTCCAGTGTGATTAATATTTACATTTATATTTTACTATTATACTACTTAGTTTTTGACTGCATTTTTAGACATGAAAAATGTTAATAAAAATGCAAAACGACCATATTTATTTCAAAGTGACATGGTCGTGACAACAACGTTGCACAACTGTTTGAAACGTTGCTGCACGCCTACAGTTTCACTGACTATTTTTTAATAGCGTACATATTATTCTACTCAGAATTCAGTACAAAGCAAGTTACTTACTGAACATGGCCTCTTCCTGTTTCCTCTGTAAGGTGGTCTCTGAACATCAGGTGGAAGGGGTACCAGCAGATTCAGGGAGGTCTTCGAACCCGGATCAAAGAGGTGTGTTTTTGAGCATCTGGGGTTTGTTTACGACAATGTTAGTGGCACATCATGGTAATGGAGTGTGTGACGAGAGAGAGAGAGAGAAAAAGAAAGAGAGTGAGTTAGGGAAAGAGAAAAAGCGAATTACAGACACACTGTTTACCCATGCGGATGAATAGACATCAGCCGCTATTTGATTCTCTGCTGTAATTTAAGGCAGTGTTTGATCCAGCTGATTATTCTCTACACTTTGTGAACCCAGAGCAGTTTTTCACAGAGATAAATAGAGCAAACAGGCAATTAAGTCACATGACCCGAGAGGGCTGGAAAGTTGCTGCATACTGATTCTTACTCACTTAATGAGAACTCTTCATTTATTCTGTGAAATTCTGAATAATGAGTTGGACTTTTTTTTCATGAAAAAAAAAACGTTTTTAAAAAATGCACAAAAATAGCCAGTATGTCTATTTGATACATATTTGATAAATATGTAATTATATATGTTTCTATACTATTATAGTATATACTATATAATATTAGAAATACTGGCTATTTTTCATTTTCAATCACCAATGCGCATCAAGACTGTATCTATTTGAAGAAAATACTGTTAAAACTGTGAAATATTTTTAAAATTTGAAAATAACTGTTTTCTAGTCTAATATATTTTAAAATATAATTTATTCCTGTGATGCAAAGCTGAATTTTCAGCATCATTAATTCACTCCTCGGTGTCACATGATTCTTCAGAAATCATTCTAATATGCTGATGCTCAAGAAACATTTCTAATTATTATCAATGCTGAAAATACTGTTGTGGTTTTTAATATTTTTGTAAAACCATCATACTTTTTTCAGGAAGTTTTGATTAGACATTTAAACCTTTTGTAACATTATAAATGTCTTTACTGTCACTTTTGATCCATCCTGCATCTTTGCTCAATAAACGTATTTTTTTTCTTTTGAGTAATCTATTTTTAATGGCAGACCATTGTGACGGCTGGATTTTGGTCTATTATTAAAAGCCAAAGTTTTCAAGTCCCATGCTTTACTGGGAATGCAACTACATAATATTTGAAAGTATAGACACACTTTCATAAGGCAGATTAAATGAAACTGTTAAATTCCTACAGCCAGTCGTTATGAAAACATCACAATTCAGGGTTATGTCAATATCAGCTACGATGCAGAAAAAGACAAGCGCAGGCATTTAGATAAGTGTTGATAAGTGCACAATCGCATCTAGCAAAATACACAGTCGAACATGAGGATCCCGTACCGTGCCACAAGAGGCGTGCTCAGTTAAATGTTTACACAGCTGCTCTCAAGATTATTATTATTGTGAAACCACACACTTTTAATGTTGCTGTGTGGATGCCAAGACGTGTCTGCTCTTTACCTCCCTTCTGAGCACTTCCAACTCCTCTCCATACTGCGTAGAGCCCAAAGTGACAGATTCATAGGAGATTCTGTGAACGTTCGGCCATTATATTGCACATGTCTCCGGCCGTGTTTTAGAAAGATAAATAAAGAAGTTGTTGCTGATTTTACGAAAGAAAAACGTCTGCCGTCTGCACCTTACTGGGCCCTCTGTTTTTTAACCTTTCTACAAATACTTGGCATGCTCCAACTGTACAGAGACACTGGTTTTAAAGGGATAGTTCATGAAGAAATCTGGTTAAAAAAAGCCCTGTTTAACCCCAAAGAAGTTGTTTTTCTGGGTTGTATTCTTTCACAAAATTAAAGTGGTTGGGTACTAGAGACTGTCAAGCCCTACAACAGACAAAAAAGCAGCATAAAATACATCTTAAATGTAGTTTATTTGATAAAATGGCATAATTATAAGGCATAATTTTCAATATGAATAACGGGATTGACTGAATACTAGTTGCAATATCTTCTGTAAAGCTACTTTGAAACAACGTACATTTGTGTAAAAACTTGACTTAATATGACTAACATGAAGTTTGTATCCCGCTAAATTATATTATATATATATGTATGTATATGTATATGTATAAAAAAAAGGTAATCACAACTTTTTATCTCAGAACATATATATATATATATATTTGCAATTCTGAGAAAAAAAGAATTGCAAGATATAAACTCAGAACTGCAAGATATAAACACAAATTACATAAACTCACAACTCTAGAAGAAATGTCTGAATTGTGAGATATAAAATTGCAATTGCAAGAAAAGAGAACTGAGATTGTTGCAATTACCTTTCTTTAAAAATGATGAGTTATAAAGTCAAAATTGCATGACATAAACTTACTTGCAATTGCATGTAATAAAGCCAGATTTGCCAAATATAAACGCAATTCCGATAAAGTTAGAATTGCGAGATATAAACTTGCAGTTCTTTGAAATAAAGTCAGAATTGCATGATATAAACTTGCAGTTGCATATTATATAGTCAGATTTGCCAGATATAAACCACAATTCCGATAAATAAAGTCAGAATTGTGAGATATAAACTATCAATTCTGACTTTTTTTAGAATTGCGAGTCTATATCCTGTTTACAACTCACAATTCTGACTTAACCACACAGTTTTAGAATTCTCAGAATTCTGAGAAAAAAGTTGTGACATAAATTACTTTTTTTATTTTTTATTTAGGGGTAGAAACAAACAAAAACAGAATTGTGAAATGTAAAAAAAGAATAGCAAAAAAAACTGTGAGATTTGTGAGAAAAATGTGTGAAAAAAGTTTTAATTGTGAAATGCAGTATTGTTATTTGTATCTTGTTGCAGAAACGGGTTACCGTTTCATTATTTATAATATTATTTAGTGCAAAAACTTGCCTTGAAAAGTGCTTGACAGCTGTAGTCACCATTCCCTTTCATTGAAAAGAGCAGCTTGGACATCCTGAGGAAAGAAAGAAACAAAATTGGTGAGTAAATAACAACATAAGTGTATTTTTGGGTGAACTATCCCTTTAAGATCTCAGCTTTGAGTGCCACTAGCCTGATTTTTGTATTTAAGCCCTCTAGCCCAAAAGTGTTGACATGTTTTTGTACCATGAGGGGTGAGCGGAAGGGCAGAAATAGATTTGGACAAAACGGAGCGTTCTAAACTCGGAAATACTTGACAATCATGCCTTTAACAAGTCCATCTGAGGTATGGGACCTACTTGTAAAGATTCGATGTAAATTGTGTATCTTTCCGTGAAATAACACAAGCCTCTCACATGAACTCTCCCCATTTTGTTTGACGTGTACCCAAATGCAGTGTTTAGGTTTGTCTATCTTTGGTATGTGCACTTAAGGTTGCCTCTCAAGTGTAAACCTGCAGGCCAGGAGACACAACCCACCATCAGATGCCTCCAAATATCCCTCTGTGCAGACGTGGTGTCAGTCAGCCGAGCTCAAGTGTCTGTTGAAGACTTTGTCAGAGTCGAGAGGAAAGATTAATGTCTTGTTTTCTCTACTTGTCAGATGATATATGTGGAATAGGTACGAAGTAGGCTGCCCATTTCGAGGTCACGTCAAACTGTAAGCAGCAAATTATATTTGTTGAGGAAAAAAACAGAACACTTGGCTTTTCCTGAGAAACTCCAATGGACGTGTTGTGGAACGGCGCGGGCCCCGCATCAGCCACGTCCGCTACTGCGCAGATGCAGTTGCGTTTGCTTTCATCCGCCACTTTGACGAACGCCGAACGCGGCGGTTGTTTCCGTCGCAGCCTGGCTGATCGGTAGCCGCGTTTTCCGTAATTGACATTTAATTTGCCACTGCATCCATTAATCTAAATGAGCCCCCTCAGGATGGGGGGTTTTTAAAGGTTTCTGCTGCTATGTATAGCCGGAGCTTCTTATGTCTGCAGAGGAGTCTATAAACAGCTGCATGTGCTTAAGCGGAGAAATGTAAATCTTGACACGGGATGTTTATGCAGCCCAAGCTTCTAATCATGCGAACGTATAATTCAGTGACATGTGGTGTCTTTACGAGACCAGTTTGATTCAAAGGGCAGATCCCTGTATTTACCAGTCTCTCTCTGAACCCCGAGCGCGTTATATCTCTCATCTCAACTCTTCAGATCTACTTAAGTTTTCTGTAGTGGTAGGAAACTCTCTAAAGATCTTGGAACAGACTGCCAAAAAATGTTCACTTTGTTCATTAAAAAACATTATTTACTCACCGGCATGTTGTTCCAACCTCACAGTTGTTTGCATTAAATGTCAATTCCAATGTGACCAAGTTGATCCCTGGTGAAAAAACCAGCATATGCTGGTAGGTATGTTTTGATGCTGGAATGCTGGTTAGGTAGGTTTTGATGCTGGTTTAAGCTGGTCCTTTGCTGGTTTTTGCTGGTCATGTTGCTGGTGAAGGACCAGCATGAACCAGCAATGGACCAGCTTAAACCAGCATCAAAACCTACCTAACCAGCATTCCAGCATCAAAACATAGCTACCAGCATATGCTGGTTTTTTCACCAGGGATGAGCCTCTAAAAAAGGGGAAGGGGGGACCACGCTAAAAACTCCATACAGCTTGTGCGCTATATTGCAAGTCTGAAACTTGCATTATTCACTGAAAATGCCATTTTGTCAGGTTTGACATTAAGGAAATATAGAAGCCCATTTCTGCCAATGAATGAAAAATAAAACAAGGTAATTGTGACTTTTTATCTCACAATTCTGACTTTTTTCTCACTATTGCAAGTTTACATCTCTCAATTCTGACTTTTTTCTCAGAATTACAAGAAAAAAGTCAGAGCTGTGAAATATAACTTCACAAACTTTCAATTATGAGAAATAAGGTCAGTTATAAAGTCAGATTTACGAGACATAAACATGCAATTCTGAGAAATAGTTAGAATTGTAAATATATATATACCTTGCAATTCTGAGAAATAAAGTCAGAATTGTGTGATATAAACTCGCAATTGTGTTATAAAGTCAGATTTGTGAGATATAAACATGCAGTTCTGATAAAGTAAGAATTGCGAGATATAAACTCAATTCTGATTTTTTTTCTAGAATTGCAAGTTTGTATCTTGTTTACATCTCACAATTATGACTTTATAATACAAACGTGATATAAACTTGCAATTCTGTGAAAAAAGTCAAAATTGCGAGATATGAAGTCAGAATTGCATGATATAAACTTGCAATTATGAAGTCCGATTTATGCAATATAAACACAATTCTGAGAAATAAAGTCAGAGTTTATCTTGTTTACATCTCACAATTCTGATGTTTTTTCTCTGACTTCAGAATATAAATGTGCAGTTCTGAAAAATAAAGTCAAAATTGCGAGTTAAGTCAGAATTGCGTGATATAACATGCAATTGCGTGTTATAAAGTCAGATTTACGAGATATAAACGCAATTTTGATAAATAAAGAATTGCGAAATATAATCTCAATTCTTTTTTGCTAGAATTGTATTTATCTTGTTTATATCTTACAGTTCTGATGTTTTTTCTCTGACATCAGAACATAAACTTGCAGTTCTGAAAAATAGTCAAAAGTGCGAGATACAAGTCAGAGTTGTGTGATATAAACTTGCAATTGCATGTCATATGTTTACATCTTGCAATTGACCCTTCGCAAACAGCTTGATTGACAGGTGAACTGACCAATCATAACGCTGAATCTGCCATTATGTCCGACAAATAATTAAGACAGGGGAGTAGATTAACTTCGGTGGACTTAAACTTCAAAAATTGTGTGTATTGTCTTTCCGCGGTTGAAATAAAATACGTTCTGATGTTCATTTGTGTTTTTTTCGTCCTTTAAGTAAAGAAGAAAAGACGATTGGTTCATGTGTTTATTGATTTAAATAGACAATACAATCTGTCACTACACATTAAAGAGCCACAAAACAGCATTTAGTATTTGAATTTCCTAAAAAATGGCAACATTTTGAAGCTGAGACTTTGTTTCATACCAGAAGTAACCTGCTTTGTCTTGTCCGTCGGCGTGTTGTCAGTTTCCTCTTTGCTCTGCAATGTATTTTTGTTTGTCGGACATAGCAACAGTAACTAAGGAGGGCCGGTTTTGCGAAGGGTCAGTTCTGACTTTATAACACAAAATTAGTTTTAGAATTCTCAGAATTCTGAGAAAAAAGTTGTGAGATAATATATCTTGTTTTATTGTTTTATTCAATGGCAGAAACTGGCTTCCATAGTGATGTTTGGTTACAACACACAGATGACTGAATTTATCATTATTGCCCAACCTGAATCATATTACCAGTATATTGGAAAGCAATGACAGAAAGGAAGCTTTTCATTAAAAAAATGACTTGGCTTCTGGTCTACTGCTCACACAAAACTACCACATGACTTCAAAAGACTTCAAATGCATCACGTGAGTCATATGGACCACTTTTATTACTTTTATGGTGCTTTTTTGGCCTTGACAGATGTGGTCACTATGAAGTGACGCATGGAAATGGCTGCATAATGATTTGTCAAGAAAATTCTAGTTTTGCGCTTCAATGAAAAGAAATAACATTTAGGTTTAGAAATACATGATGATGAAATAATGACAGAATTCCATTAAAGGTTTCAAAGAGCGCCGCCTCATGCTGTTTAAGTGTGAAGAGAGCTACTCCAACATTATAAAATGGCCTTCTCTATAAAACATTTAAACCTGATACATTTTCTTGGAAGTGAGTAAAACTGAGTGCACCTGTTTAATAATTTGCTTGAACTTTGCTACAACCTGTCTTCTGTTCTTAGATAAACCGTTACTATCTATTTTAATATTTCTATAATTGCTGTCTTGTCCTAGAAGGATTTCAAGTGCTAAATATAGCACTATATAGTCCAGTAAACCCATCAATATAAGTACAGAGAGTGTATCTATAACTCAGAGAACTTCAGCCTGAAAAGCAAAGTATATATATTTATATCCCAGAACAATAAACAATCACTGCTTTGTTTATGTATATCAGTAGGATCTTTTTGGAAAGAAATAAATACTTTTATTCAGCAAAGGGACATTAAGTTAAAGGTAAAGGTAAAGACATTTGTTACAAAAGATTTATATTTCAAATGCTGTTTTTCTGAACTTTCAGTTTGTCAAAGAATCTTGAAAAAGCAAAAAAATGAAGCAGCACAACTGTTTTCAACATTAATAATAATAATAATGTTTCTTGAGCAGCAAACCAGCATATCAAAATGATTTCTGAAGGATCATGTGACACTGATGACTGGAGTAATGATGCTGAAAAATCAGCTTTGCAACACAAGAATAAATTACATTTTAATATATAGTTAATTAGAAAATAGTTATTTTAAATTCTAATAATATTTCGCAATATTGCTGATTTTACTATATTGTTAACATAGGTGATGCAAGCATTTACTTTCTTTCACTACTTTCATGCATGTATGAATTATTCACAAAAAGACTTTCAGCTTGAAGGGATACAAGATGAAAACCACAACAGCACATTGTCGTCTTTGCTTGAAATGACCAGTGGGGTCCTAACCATCATTAAGGCTCATGGTGGTGATCCAGGTCAGATTTTTAGGGAACCAAAGACAAGCTCGACCGATGACCAGTGGAATGTGTAGCGTAGCATTCTGCCAAACAACTGTTAGCACAATGTAAGGGGCTCAATCTGCAGAGTCATCTCCATGCCTTTTCCCAGACAGACCCATGGAATGTAGGTGATGACAGAAGCTCCACTCAGCTCCGATGGAGGACAGAGGAGAGACGCTCTGGCACTTTGATGCTCCTTAATGATGGCTGCTCTTCATCGGTTAGCCGGAGCGCTCAATAACATGCTGCTTGATTCATCCATGCAGACAGATGACTGACAAAACCCCATGTTCTACACTCACGGAGGTTTGGGATGGAGTCAAGAGGATTTGTGGGCGGAATTCTCAGATTTCGTTCTGCATGCAGCTTTGTGCATATTGAAATAGCTGTGATGGTTAGGAAACCGAAATTCTTTGACTGTTGTTCTGAGTTTGGGGTTGCCAGGCTTAAATTGCCCGGGATTTATTTAAGGTCAAAAAGAAAGTGACCAACCAGCAGTAAATAAAAAGTCTAAGAGCTGAATGTTCCCTATGCACACACTGTTCAAAAGTGATTTTTTAAAGATTACTGGAGTACGCTTTACAGGAAAATACTATTTCAGTCTTTCTACTTCTAACTTTTACATTTGATTCAACGAGTTACTTGCCATTTTTTGTAATTATTTGTGAAATTTACTAGTAATCTGTTAGTGAAAACTGCTTCAGATTAGTTTTTCAGTGTGTTTGTATTGCTAAATAAACCCAAATAAACCATATTTTTATGGTAAAATATTTTTAGCGTACAAAGAGAGACGTTTATAGTCTGATTTCCTCAAAAAGTCTAAAAACCATGGCTTTTTAGCACTTTTAAAATATTGTTTTGTTTTGACTAAGCTGCCAGACAATGGTTTAACCAATCGTGTGAGTTTGAGGCGGGGCTATCGGTTTTCCGACCAATAGAGGACAAAGAGTGTTAAAGAAAGTTTTTAGAATAAAAATAATTATTCCAATTCCATTTGGTGATCCCAAGTGGCTTAAAAAGTAACAATCAATTAATTAAATACATCTGTTCAATAAAATATATCTAATTAAATATATTTATGCTAGGGCTATCAAACGATTAACACATTCATGCATATATTTAAGAAATATTTACAAGTATATGTATTTATTATAATTTTCATATAATTTACATTATATATAAATAAAAATATTTTGTACATAAACAATATATTTATCTTAAATATATACATTAGTTTGTGTGTATTTATATATACATAATAATTACACACTGTATATACACGTATGCTAGGCAAACTCAAACTTTTATTTTGTATGTGATTAATTGCACTTAATCGTTTGACAGCCCTAATTTATACCCATAAACTGGTGGATTTTTATGATTTATGTCTCTTACGCTCACCAAGGCTGGTTTTATATTATTAAAACAAATATTTTTTTCAAAAATATGAAGCAGCACAACTGTTTTTGACATTGATAATGATATAAAATGCTTCTTGAGTAGCAAATCAGCATATTAAAATGATTTCTGAAGGATCATGTGACACTGAAGACTGGCGTAATGATGCTGAAAATTAAACGTTGCATCACAGGAATAAATTACATTTTAAAATATATTACAATGGAAAACAGTTGTTTTAAATTTTAATAATATTTCAGTGTTTTACTGTTTTTTAAAACAACTAAATGCAGCCATAATCTGGCTGCCAATCTCCCATTAATCAAAAAACTTTCAGGGTTGCATCAATAAACGTCATCTTTGACTTACCAGACAAATGCAACAACATCCAGCGGATGACTCCAAACATAGAAATGATCTTTAAAGTTTGATGCAGGAAAAGTCAGAGGTCGTTGCTCCTCCCAGCCACGGATCAAAGATTCTGCAAAGCCCCTGAAAGCATAAACACAATATTTCATACAGGTCAATTCTTCATTTGCCATTTAAATGAGTGACGTTATTCCCAGTAAACAAGCATCAGAGCGGAATGTTCGCCCACGGGCTGCAGCCATTTGGGGAACCAAGCAGATAACTTTGAACAAATAATGAGATGGAATTTAAAAGATAACATTTCATCCAATCAGAGAATAATTAGATCAACCGTCAATTCATTAGATAATGACTTTAGGTTTTTTAATGGGGCACTGGGGCAAAATTGAAGCACACAAACACCTCCCTCCACACCAGCAGACCTCGTGGACACAATCTCCTCGCCTGGGTTCAGCCCACACCGGTAGACAATAAGGCAAAGATAAACATTCTTTTCACTCTCCGCGGTCCTCTTGTTTTGAGTAATTAAGGCTACTTAACATGCATTGTGAAGTGTTATCCCTGAATCTAAAGCACCTTTGGCCAACGGAGAGCTTAGAGCACTATGTTCATGACCTACTGTTTAGGCAACAAGGTGAACGTTAGGGGAGCGGCAAATGGAAATAAAAGCACGTAAAGGTTTTTTACTGCAACTTTAACAGGCCACATATTCCTTATTAAACTAGCGCTCCCGAAAGCTATCTGTAATCGTTTAAGTGATCATCTGATTTGTGCACCGAGCTCACTTTTACTGGCCGGGACTGGTAGAGACCAGTATCACCTGAGGAATGGAATGCATCAGTGTATTTTAATTGCTAAGTGGATGATCCAGGGATTATCCCTCATAAGATGTTATTGTCTTGGAAGCACACAAAGATATCTTTTGATCTCAATGGGGTTTAATCTACTGCTGTCTCTCCCATCTCAATGGCCCAGTTGCTTTTGTCAAAACAAACTTGCCATCAACACATAATTGAAATGAATACCTGTAACCAATGAGGGGTTTTCATATGCGGATTCCTTCTACATACGTGCTGTTGAGTAAGCAGACGTCCGTGGATTTGTCTAATAGTAACGGTTTCAGTCTGGCGGTCCTCGGTCGTGACATCTGACATCCGCAGCATGTTTATTCCCCACTTGTTTGCCTCTGTGGAGCACAAAACTGTTTTTATAGCATATAAATAAACTCTTAGATTAAATATATAAACATCCACTTATTAAAAGGATTTTAAAGACTGCTTCTCTCTGTGTTTTCTTGTTCTGAGTCTGGATTCAGGAGAGGAGGTCACTTTTAAACCCCCTGCTCTGAGAGAGCAAAGGGCACTGCATTTGCAAACTCTTGTTAATGAGCATAATCCAGTCGTAAAACAAGATTTAATCCAGCCATTAACACATCTTGATCAATGATAACCAGAGATTTGGGTTCTTCGCAAATGGCATGGTGCATCATCACAGTACGGGTTAATATGATGTCATGCTTCAAAAGGCATTAGCATGTTATATATAGCATGTTACCTGTGGATTTAAGAAAAAGTAAAACTTACTTATGCAAAACAAACACACTGTTGCGTAATAGACACCTCACCAATCGATACACACAGATCATTGTTATTCAAATAGCGAAGAACGCTTCAACAGAGCCTCGTCTGCTCAAGATCTAACTGTGATTCACACCTTGATGGTGTGAACTGTTTGTGATGTAAGTTTTGTTTTGGACAGATAGATGTATTTATAATAATATATCGTAAAACGTAGTACTAAAATATAAGGTTTTACACTATTTTACAGTACAATTACACATTTTATATTAACATGAGGGGCCAGGAACTTCCAGGGGGTTTATTAAGGTGTGCTATCTTGTATTTTTCTGTCGTCTTAAGCAATTTCTTTTAAAGAAGAATCTCTTTCGGTTTATATATCTAACTGTACTTAGTGAGTAAAATATATTTGTCAATGTGAAAGGAAAATAATATTTTCCAGACAATATTTTAAGAAATTCTTATGATTTTTAACAAAATAAAAGTACTTTTTTTCATCACATTTACTATATTTGCATATATATTATAAATGGCTTACACATATACATGCCTTTATCAAGAGGAATCATCGTATTTGGGAATGTTTTGAATCAGAATCAGAATCAGAAGATCTTTTATTGCCAAGTATGCTTGCACATACTAGGAATTTGTTTTAGTGTCATTAGCTTCCAGTAAACAGAGAGAACAACATACAGACAATAAACATAAGATGAGAAAAAAAATACACATATGTAAATATAAATAGACAAAACTTAGAAAAATAAGATGAGAATAAACTACAGGCATCATACAGTTTAATAGATCAAAATGTCTGTAAATGATAAAGTAATGTATGCTTTTAAACCATTTTCTCATAACAAAGGGGTTTTAAATCTGGGGACCGGGGACTCCCAGGGGGCCATAAAGGGGTGCTATCTTGCATTTTCTAACTGGTGACCACTATCTCCCCCAGGCAACATTTTCTGTAAGGCTTTAGTGGAAAAAAGAGAGAAGTGAAGTATGAAATAAATATTAAATTCTATAAAAATTGAACAGATATTTTTCTTCAGCTTTATAAATCTAAAAGAATATTCACTGTCAATTTGAAACAAAATAAATGTTTTACAGATAATATATTGCAATGACAAAGGAGAAATTTATTTATTTATCTATTTTTATAGCCTATCTGTACATTATAAATGGCTCTTTATACATGACAATATACCATGTTATAGTAACGGGACCATCATGTTTGTGAGCATCATAAAGTTTGAAAATCCCCATTTCAAAATGTAATGCACCATATTTTAGTAAGGTAACTTTGTGTTTACACGTTTGAACTGAATCATATTTACATTCCTTTCCCGTTAAAATTACTAACATGTTTACAGTGTAGAACACATAAAATATGCGCAAGGACAAATTCGATCAATCAGCACGCAACTGTGGGCATGTTCAAACGTTTGAATGGAGAGAACGCGGCGCGTTTCAATGGACTTGAATGATGACAGTCATTGTGACATCACCAGACAACAAAAAGACTCGCACTCGCGGAGCGAAGCGCTCCAATCAATGGCACAGACGCGGCGCATGCTGCACGCAGAGATGAGTCTCCAAGCAGCCTCCAAAAACTTCTGCTGAACAGACTTTTCTAAGCGAAAAATGACAAATCCAGGACTTGGCGAACTCGCGCTGTCATTTTTGGAATTGCTGCTTTCTTTGACCTAAGCGTTTGCGCACTTCATTAGAGTTTAGTACAGTCTAGTTTGAAGTGTTGCTCAAGTATGAACAAGAAGAGGCGACCTGCGTTGCGGCGACTCTCTGTCGTGGGATAAAGAAATCGCTTGTGGATTAAAACACGAATTCATGAGGAATTTAAGAGACGACGGGAACGCAGACCGGCCACAGCGCTTCCTCCTTCGGTAACGCTACAACTTCTTTCCTAAGTATTACGTTTTGCAAACGGTGTTTTAAAACCAGCGTTGACATTTCTATATCTCAGGGTGTTGTATATGACCTCACAAAAGTGCATACATGTAGTCCGTGAGGTCTGAAGGTATGCGCAAATGAAAAGAAAACACTTCTCTGCTTCCTTATCATCAGATCTCTTTGTCGTCTTTGTTGCTTGAGTTGTTTTTGCGTAAGATCTACCACCTGTAGCCTCACAACTCTGCCTCTCCCTCAGCGAAGCGTCTTTTGCTAGACATTCAGTCCTTTTGAAGACTTTCCTTTCATGATCTAAAGGCAGACCCCCACCCAGACACTGCTCTCTTATCTCTCTTTAATTGCAGACTCCATGTCTGCTGTCTTCATGTCTCCCTTCTTTCGATTTCTTTTGATTCACTCTTTCCTGTTTCATCCCATTTGTCTGACATCCTCTTTGGAGTCTTGCGCTTTCACTGTAGATCAATCTCTTATTATAGCCTGCGGCGGGGATATTATTCTTAATCTTTTCGCATGCGTGTGCGTTCATCGCCTCAAAGACATCTCCAGAAGATCTAGATATGTCTGTGGTTTGAGGCCGCCGCAGGTTGAATGCGGCTAGGGATCTTTTCCATGCATATAAGTGGTTGGGGCTCTGGGCTGCTATTCAAAAGTGTTTTAGGACTTAAAGGAACAGGTATTCCATAATAACCAAACAAACCTTAAACTTCTACGAGTGATTAGAGGTTGGAACCTATCTACGGGTGATCTATGAACCATTGTGGCACTGAGCAAGCACTTAACACCAGATTGCTCCAGGGGACTGTAGCTACAAGAAATGTAATGTATATTTTTTTAAAAACAATGTTCTTTAATGGTTCTTTGAAGGACCTGAGGTGCAGCAAACAATCTTCTTCTTATATAGAATATTTTTTTTTACTGTTCAAGATTCTTGTGATGCTACATTACACGTTCTTCAGATTCTTTAAAGCAGATGGTTTAGTATAAAAAAGTTAATTGTGGAACCTGAAGAGGTTCTCCTTTGACATAATGCTGTAAAACTGTCTTTTAAACCATGAAAACCTAAGATTTTTTAAAACAAATTGCAAATTTGACTAATTCGCATGTCCTCTTCGCAGGAACTGACTGATCATGGTCGCCGTGGTCCGCGCTCTCACGGTGCTGTTGCTCGGTCAGGTGTTGCTGGGAGGTGCCGCTGGACTCATTCCCGAGATCGACCGACGGAAATACAGTGATTCGGGGAGACACACGCCGGAGAGATCCGATATTAACTTCCTGAAAGAGTTCGAGCTACGGCTGCTCAACATGTTTGGACTGAAGCGAAGACCCACGCCGAGCAAATCGGCGGTGGTCCCTCAGTACATGCTGGACTTGTATTATATGCACTCTGAAAACGATGAACCGAACATCCGGCGCCCGAGGAGCACTATGGGAAAGCACGTGGAGAGGGCGGCCAGCAGAGCAAACACAATACGAAGTTTTCATCACGAAGGTGAGGCCAGATGTTGGTTGTGAAGAGTTGTTCAAAATTGAAAATTCAAATTTTCAAAAGAGCATTTCTTAGTACATTCTAAAATTCTAAGGAATGATGTGACGCAACCTTTTGGAAACTATGGACATTCCACAAACAGCTCTCACTATTATTAAAGAAGCAAAAAAATGCATCCTAACGCTGACTTTACTGCAAATAATTGATAGTGTCTGAGTGCACTTACAGTAGTTTTCTAGACAAGGTGTTTAGTTCATGCACTAGTTATTTTCCAAGAATCCACAGATTACAGTAACAAGCCTTATGAGGAAATCCAGAATGGTAGTTTAGCTGTTCTCCATCAAGTTCTGTCCATGATGTTTTCGAGGCATCAATGGGGGGGCTTGTTTCTTTCGTACAGAAATTGTGCGTGTGTGTTTATCTTTTTTCTGAACTCTTTATCACATGCCCAAGTAATTCTAGCCTAACTGTTTGAGCCAGTTGGGGGATTGTGGGTGGCCTTGTTGAATGGTCAGATTTGAATTCACTAGAAACAGAATCTGTTTTTTTCTTGTAATGAAATCAAGCCGAGTGTGATCAGGTGGCATGTCAATTAAGTCTCTTTTAGGCGTGTTATCTGATTTAAACAATCGTGAAACATGCCCTCTCTTGCTCTGGAAGATTTGAGCCTGTGAAAGTCACTGGCCTTGTTCATAGAAGTCTTCATGCTGGAGTCTGTTTAGAGGTCAACATAAACTATAGCATACAATTTAGAAACATTTCACTTTAGTCTCATGGCAACACAGGAAAAATCACGCTAACTCGCTGTACTGTGGTAAAGAGAGGGGGAGGGATCCATACGAGAGTCATTACAGGCTGTTTAGGCGGCCCTGTAAAATGGCACAGATTCGGATGGATGACATCCAGTGGTCGAGCCGACACACTGCAAACAAGGGATGCTTTTTGTGTGCTCGTGTTGAAACAAACAATTTAAGCATTTGCATTCAATGCCTTCCTTGTTTACTCCAAATGAGACTTTTCTCGTGCCCTCTATAGTAAATTGAGCAACTCCTCTGCCTCAGGCGTCTCTTGTTGTTTTAATTAGGTGAACTTGGTGGTTGAAGACCTGACTGGATTTTTATTACATCCCTCAAAGAGTTTTTGACGTAATATTATGTAATCGTTTCTGAAGTTCCCTCCAATAAGGCACCACCGTAATAACTCCGATTTGACGTCAAGATCCTCAGCCGAGATACGCAGTCAGTTTTCAAGGCGAATGTACGACTTGTACGATTTGCTGTTTTGGCATAACGTACAAACAGAAATTAGGAATGTCAATACACTCATAACTGTGGCTGACTGCTTTCGGCAAGCCCCGACATGTTCGCAGTCACTCCCCCTCAAGACGGATTGACTGGGAGAAAAAGGAAAAGGTGAAGAAAGACAGACAGAACGAGGGAAAGAAAGAGCCGGGCTTTCCCACATCAAATAAAGCGTGCTTATCTTCTGTAGGCTCTTTGTGATTATGAAGCAGATAGGTTGGATTATTGGGAATGGAATTTCCAAAACGTCTCTTTTCAAAAGAGATTAAGCAAGCTCTTTGGTCTGAGAGCGTTTTATTTTAGGGCATTGAGTCGTAGGAGTAGCTGTTCCTTCGCTGATTGCAACCTTTATTCAATAAAGACTTGGAAACAAGAGAACGTTGTCACTCTACAGCCACACAAACAGCCTTGCGCTCGCAGCCAGCCTTTCATTTTAACACCTGGTTCTACCATATAATCTCTCACTCAGGCCAGACAAGAAATGCTGAGTGGAAAATCCTATTCAGAGTCAAAGCAAAAATGTCAGGTTTCAGCCTGAAGTGCTTCACAATCCAACAGTATTCTTTTGTTGTAGCCCAATTTGTTGACACGATTCTAACGCACTCTTTCTTCTGTCCTTCCAGAGGCTTTCGAGGCACTGTCCAGCCTGAAAGGAAAAACAGCGCAGCAGTTTTTCTTCAACCTTACCTCCGTTCCCGCCGAGGAGCTCATCACGGCCGCAGAGCTGCGCATTTTCAGGGACCAGGTTCTCGGCGAAGCCGGTGCAGGTGGTTTCCACCGAATTAACATTTACGAGGTGTTCAGGCCAGCATTGGCCCCCTCCAAAGAGCCTCTAACCAGACTTCTCGACACCCGTTTGGTGCAGGACTCTCACACGCGCTGGGAGAGCTTCGACGTGGGTTCGGCCGTGGCTCGCTGGGCCCGCGAATCCCAGCACAACCACGGGCTCCTGGTGGAGGTGCTCCATCCCGAGGAGTCGGAAGGATCCGAGGAGGTCGAGACGAACCGTAGGAGGCACGTCAGGGTCAGCCGCTCCCTTCATGCGGACGAGGACTCGTGGGCGCAAGCCCGACCCCTGCTGGTGACCTACAGCCACGACGGACAGGGCTCCGCCGTCCTGCATTCGAACCGAGAGAAGCGGCAGGCGCGGCAAAGGCCGAAGCAGCGCAGGAAGCAGCACCCACGCACGAACTGCAGGCGGCACGCTCTCTACGTGGACTTCAGCGACGTGGGCTGGAACGAGTGGATCGTGGCGCCGCCCGGCTACCACGCTTTCTACTGCCACGGCGAGTGTCCCTTCCCGCTGTCGGACCACCTGAACTCCACCAACCATGCCATCGTCCAGACGCTGGTGAACTCTGTCAATTCCAATATTCCTAAAGCTTGCTGCGTCCCGACGGAGCTCAGTCCAATTTCGCTGCTGTACCTGGACGAGTACGAGAAAGTCATTCTTAAAAACTACCAGGACATGGTGGTGGAGGGCTGCGGGTGCCGATGAGAGCTACATCTCCTCAATGAAGACTTTTATTTATACAAAAGAACGTTCAAAGAGCTATTTTGGAGGAAGAAAAAAAATATATATGAATATATTTATGTTGACTGAAAAAACAAACAAACGGGAAAATAAATATTTTAATGAGAGTGCTTGCTTTTTCCAGTGGCTTTGAAGATGTTTCTGTCCCATGTACATTTCAAAATGAGTGCAATTGCACATGAAGTATAATGCTCAGATTTTTATGATGTATTTATTGCATAACCACTTTATTTGTAAATGATGTGTATTTATCATGAAAAAATATATGATCTTCATTCAGTGTGCATCTGGGACTACATTATTTGAAACCAAAAAATAAACCATGGATGATGAAGTTCTCTTTAAAAGTCGTGATATAACAAACACACTGTTACTTATGCGATACATAGTCAGAGTCCAGAACAAAAAATTTATGATGTACTCACCCCGTTGTCGTCCAAGATGTTTGTGTCTTTCTTTCTTCAATCGAAAGAAATTGTTTTTTGAGGAAAACATTTCAGGAATTATCTCCATATAGTGGACTTCTATGGTACACTTCCAAAATGCAGTTTAAATGCAGCTTCAAAGGGCTCTAAATGATCCCAGCCGAGGAATAAGTGTCTTATCTAGCAAAACGATTGGTCATTTTCTAAAAGAATAAAAATGTATATACTTTTTAACCTCAAATGCTCGTCTTGTCTAGCTCTGCATGTACTCTGTGCATTCCGGTTCAATACATTCAGGGTGTGTCGAAAAAATCCCATCTCATTTTTTCCTTCAGCTTTAAAATCATCCTACATTGCTGTAGAAGTACAGAGTGTTTACAAAGTGAACATGCAAAGAAGGTCCAACGCCCTTTGCTAAAAAAAAAAGGGGGGTATGGCGATTTTGAAATTGGAGGAGAAAATGAGAGTGTATGCATGCGCATGGCAGAGCTAGATAAGACGAGCATTTGAGGTTAAAAAGTATATACATTTTTATTTCTTTTAGAAAATGACAGATCGTTTCGCTAGATAAGACCCTTATTTGGGAGATCATTTGGGATTGTTTAGAGCCTTTTCAAGCTGTGCTGAAAGAGCATTTTGGAAGTTCAAACTCGTGGGCACCATAGAAGTCCAGTATATGGAGATAACTCCTAAAATGTTTTCCTCAAAAAACAATTTCAACGGTGTGAGTACATTATCTGTACATTTTTGTTCTGGAAGTGAACTATTCATTTAAGGCCCGTTCACATCAAAGACTATGACTATAAAGTTTTAAAAATCATTGTAGCCTTAAAAGGATAGTTTACCCAAAAATGAAAATTCTGTCATTAATTACTCACCCTCATGTTGTTCCAAACCAGTAAGACCTTCGTTCATCCTCAGAACTCAAATTAAGATATGTCTGATGAAAGCCGAGAGCTTTCTGACCCTGCATTGACAGCAACGCAACTACCACGTTCAAGGCCTAGAAGGGTAGTAAGGACATTGTTTCAAATAGTCGATGTGACATCAGTTGTTGAACTGTAATGTTATAAAGCTACAAGAATACATTTTGTGAGTAACAAGCATCATGGTACTCTCGTGAACGCACAGTGAAGACCTACATGAAAGAGAAGAAATTGTTGAATAAGTTGTTATTTTTGTTTCCCTGTAAAATTATGGTTGAACTACTGATGTCACATGGACTATTTTATCAATGTCCTATCTACCTTTCTGGGTCTTGAACGTGGTAGTTGCGTTGCTGTCTATGCAGGGTCAGAAAGCTCTCGGATTTCATCAAAAAACATCTTAATTTGTGTTCCGAAGATGAACGAAGGTCTTACATGTTTGGAATGACATGAGGGTGACTAATTATTGACAAAATTTTGTAATTATTGACAAAAATGGACATGTTTGGATAAACTATCCCTTTAAGAACTGAGTAGGTACAAATCAGAGACATGTCAGAAAACCAGCAAGCCATATAAAATGTCCTCCAAAGTCTGAAGGCAATATCAGCATGACTTTCTATTTATAATGGACCATACAAACTATGATTAAATATTTAATATTAAATAATAATGGGTAACACTTTATTTTGATAGTCTACTTTAGACATACTACCGACTATAAGTAACTTTGCAACTACTTGTCAACTACCAGTCATTAGAGTATTAGTAGACTAGTAACTTTGCAAGTACATGTCAACATATTCTACTAACTCTTTAGTTAGTTGACATGTAGTTATAAATGAATAAGGGTTGGTGGTAGAATGTCAAAAGTGGACTACTGAAATAAAGTGTAACCAAAAATGAATTAGAAGCATAGAAAATGCTGCATCTGCATCTCTAAATGGCTTTTAATTGGTTTGTTGTGTACTAAACTTAAATCAGCTATCAATCAGCTAGCTATGAAGATGTGTTGACCTGATAATCTTCAAAAAAAGAAACCTAGGCAGAGTTGAATCCAGTAATGAGATTCAACAGGCAGCTGTTGTGATGTGTATGAATTAGCATTATGATGTAATCGAATAGGAAATCCTTATTGCTGGTTTTCAGCTATAATTGCAAGTTATGCCAAAAAATGCATTCTGATTTTGTCCAAAACTACTTTGTTTATAGTCTTTCTAAGCTCTGGGAAGGCACTGTTTAATCTCAAGAGAAACATACAAGAATTTTTTTTTTTTACGTTTTGTTTAATAAGCACGCACGGTCATATTAGTGGATTTTTTGGCGCTGTCAGCTTTGGTGAAGTAAACCCCAAAACATTTCCACAAAGTTGTTATTTTAGTTTTAAATAGATTTACCATTGACATCCACTGGATGGTTTGTCCAACGACGGATCAATCTGGAACACATCAGAAGCGCAGATGTAATTACGTGCGATCAAGTGTCATTCTGTAATGCAGTTGTAGGAAACTACTGCAGTGGTACTCTAGACATGATTCACATCTCATCTAAATTGAAATATTCATACAGAAACATTGAGACGTCTTTTCAAAATAATAAATCACAATGACCCCGGAGCTCACTGAGGGCCGAGCCGCTTTGATTTGAAGCATAATGATGTGTGTTTGGCTATTTCTTTCCAATCTGAAGTTTACCCAAAAGTTTTCTATTTCTTGCTACGTTACTTTGTCATTGTATAGACCAAACCGCAGCGCTGGTATGGAAAAACTCAACAGCCTTTGTGGTTTCTATTCACTAGATATTCGCTCAGCCCCAGAAGGAACTGTTTTCCTTTAAAAACCCCAGAATGAATGCTTTTAATGAAAATTACATTTCATGCAACGGTAAAAGCTGACTTCCTCCATCCCGAGTGCTCATAGAGTAGGGAAACATTCTCAGGGAGTGTTAGATTTAATGGTTTGTCTTTAAAGAGTCCATAAAGCTTTAATTGAGTTGTATGGCAATACAACTCCCCTGCCATGTTTCACATTTAACATGCATTTCCCCTCGTCCCTCCTGTTCTGTCAGCCTGCGAGCTCCGACCCTTTGACTTCTTACTACCCAAGAGATCAGGGGAATACTAGAGCAGGGTCAGGGTCACTCCTGAGAGCCATAAAACATGTCATTCCTTACATTTGCCAAACAACTACATCAGTGGCATACTATGCTATGGTTTCACATGGATGTACCTCAGCCGGGTCAGTCCTACTATGAATTATTTTTTTTTATGCCCCCATTATTTGTCCAGTAGATGAGATAAAATCTAATATTAAAATAAATTAAATACTAACATTATATATATATATATATATATATATATATATATATATATTTTTTTTTTTTTAAATATTATTTTAGTAATGTTTTTAATGTAAAATGCACATAAAATGTAAAATGTTATATATATATATATATATATATTTTATATGCATTTTACCTGAAAAACATTACTAAAATAATATTTAAATATATATTTTATTCACAAATTAAGTTAAGTTTAATATTTAAACCATTTTAAAATTAATATTTCACAAATATTAACTTTTCATTTCCACAGACTTTTTAAAATTATATATATTTCAATCTGACTAAATTTACTAAAATTATGTTAAAAATAACATTTTCACTTTAAAAAAAAAATGACAGAAGAAATATACATGTATTTTTTTTAACTTTTAAATATATATAAATTAATACATTAAAAAAGACATTACTAAAATAATATTATAAAATATCACTTTTTCACAAATTATATATGTATGATAAAAATGTATAATTGTAATTAATATTTCACAAGTACAAACTTTTCATTTCCACAACCTTTTAAAAATTGTATATATTTCAAAGACTTGATATATACATTTTAAATTATCTATTTTCCACAAATTCTATTTCAATATGTAAACAATTTTAAATTTAATATTTCACAAATAGAAACTTTTCATTTCCACAGCCTTTTTAAAATTATATATTTTAAAAAGTTTATATATATACATATTCAATATGTAAGCAATTTTAAATGTAATATTCCTTTTTAATATTATATATTATATTTCAAAAATGTATATATATATATATATATATATATATATGGAACAATTTATGTTACTTTTAATAACTGTTAATGCATAATAATAATAATATAATAATTTAAAAGTTACAAAGTCCAAACATTACTGTACATTTAAAATAATAATATATTTTATTAAAAATAATGTGCATGCAACAATTAATATATTATTTTTATTAGTGATTTCATGATTTTTTCCCCCCTTTTTTACTATTTAAATGTAAAAATTTAAATGTAAACTTTGAATTTTAAATTGCATTGTTCAGAAGTTACTGTACAGCAGATGAAGCTGTCATTCGTCAGTTGTTTTACAGACGACGCTGAAACTACTAGTTATGCTCCACTGTTTTTAATTACTCATTTGTCTAAAATGAAAATCTGCCTTTAAAAATTGCAGTCAGAGTGTTCGAGTTCAACTTTACAATGACATATTGAGTAAAGATGCACCTTAGTGAATAGAACAGTCCGTTCGGCCAATTTTCTTTATAAAGCATCAAAAAAGGTTGGGAAATACAACCATATGGCTTTGTGAGCATCAGTCTGGGCATCGGTTGGGAGGGATTCAGTTTGGCAAGGAACAGTAATTTGATTTGTCTCACTGAGTGCAAACCACACCGAAAGTATCTGTAGTTCCTCTGACCAGATTCATGCAGCATCAGAATCCGATTTCCAGATTTCTGGCGGTCGGCGTTTGGAAACTATGCAGCGTGTACCTTTGATGAGGGGAACCCGACCGAGCTGGAATACGAGTGCTGGCCGCGTGCCAGAGGGACGCTGAAGTTCGGACAGGGTCTGCGGCGGATCGGAAGGCCTTTGTTATCCCACAGCGGCAGGCTAATTTGAGAGAAGGTTCACTACGCCTTTCTGTGAAGCATCCGTACGATGACGTCCAGCAAACTTGGAAACGGAGCGTCTGCGGAGCAGCTCAAAACACATCAAAAAGCCACGCATCCACATGTTGCTGAAAGAGGAAAGAAACACACAGAAATGACTTTTCCAGAATGACCGACAAACCCAGAAATGATGGGTCTAATTCTTAAGTCCCTTTAAAGAATACATTATTCTATTACATTATTAGATTTTATTGTGTGTGTGTGTGTGTGTGTGAGAGAGAGAGCGGGGAAGGGGTTGGTTTTTTGGAAAACGGCACGGAATAGAGGCCCTATGTGTGTATATGAAGGCCAGGCCAGCTAAATGTTAGGAAATGACTCAGTTGTATTTATGAAGTCTTCTGTTTGTTTGTGCTTTTTCCACTTCGGCTCCTGGAAAAGCAGATTATTTGCACATCAACCGGTGAACCCGGCACAAAATCTTTGAGATGGATTCATTGCTACAGGCCGAGGGTGAACAGAGCCAAAGCTTTTCTTGCTTCAGTTAAGCTGACCAGAAGTGTCACTGGAAAATCTTGTTGCCACCTGTATTTTCCCTCAGAAACCCTTGAAAATCATTTTTTTATAGTTAGTGGTGTTTGCTAAGGCCAGCGTCACTTCTGTTGCTCATACTTACGGTCAGAAATGAACAAACCCCTAACCCTGAGGATTAAAGACAGACATTTATGATTCCTCAAATTGTGCGGCTTATTGACAAACTTTCAATCTGATGTACGATATTGACCTGGAATATGATAAAATGAGTATTAAAAAAGATCTTTTAGACTTGCATTGAAAGAATCTGGCACCCACAACTACTCACATTTTCTCACAAAAGTGTAAAAATCCAGGATGAACTTAAGTCATATAATATATACATAATAAATCATTTGTGACCTTGGACCACAAAACCAGTCATAAGTTGCACGGGTGTATTTGTAGCAATAGCCAACGATACATTATATGGGTCAAAATTATCGATTTTTGTTTTATGCCAAAAATTATTAGGATATTAAGTAAAGATCATGTTTCATGAAGATATTTTGTACATTTCCTACTGTATAGTGCATCGCTAAGAATTTCATTTGGACAAATTTAAAGGCGATTTTCTCAATATTTTGATTTTTCTGCACCCTCAGATTACAGATTTTCAAATAGTTGTATCTTGACGAAATATTGTCTTATCCTAACAAACCACACATCGACGGAAAGCGTATTTAAAAGCTGACCCTTATAAGGGTCACACACACAGTGGCATGCAAATGTTAATAAAATGTTAATAATTTTAACAAAATAAGCAAGATCATACAAAATGCATGTTATTTTTTATTTAGTACTGTCTTGAGTAAGATATTTTACATAAAAGATGTTTACATATAGTCCACAAGACAAGTAATTATTAAAATAACCCCTTTCAAAAGTTTGGGAACCCTTGGTTTTTAATACTGTGTCACAAAAAATCATTCAGGTCCTGCAGATTCTTCAGTTTTCCAGCATCTTTTGCATATTTGAACCCTTTCCAGCAGTGACTGTATGATTTTGAGATCCATCTTTTCACAATAAGGACAACTGAGGGACTCAAACATAACTATTACAGATGGTTCAAACGCTCACTGATGCTCCAGAAGGAAACACCATGCATTAAGATCCAGGGGTTGAAAACTTTTGAACACTATGAAAATGTCCAGTGTTCTTATTTTGTTGAAATATCATTTTTCCCCCATTTAGTACTGCCCTTTCAGAAGCAACAGAAGATAATTGCATGTTTCCCGGAAGACAAATTAAGTACAGTTTACCTTGATCTTCAAATTTGAAAAGTTTTCACCTCTCATCTTAATGCATGCTTTTTCCTTCTGGAGCATCAGTGAGTGTTTGGACCTTCTGTAATAGTTGCATATGAGCCCTTCAGTTGTCCTCAGTGTGAAAAGACGGATCTCAAAATCATACAGTCATTGTTGGAAAGGGTTCAAATATGCAAAAGATGCTGGAAAACTGAAGAATCTGCAAGACCTTGAGGATTTTTTCTGAAGAACAGCGGTTTAAGAAGAACAGTTTAACTGTTTAGGACAAAAAATGGACTCAGGAACAACCATCACAAAACAAAAAAACAGTCATAGATCATCCAGGTACACACAGTAACTTTTGAAGGGGGTTATTTTTAATAATTTCAGCTATTTTTTGTCTTGTGGACTATATATAAGCATCTTTTATGTAGAATATCTTACTCGGGACAGGACTAAAATATAACATGTATCTTGTATGATCCTTCTTATTTTGTTAAAATTATTCACATTTTCACAGATTCTGCAAGGGGTTCCCAAATTGAAAGCAACAATACATCAGTATTGAAGGGAACACTGTAATAGAAAAACATCTAAGTTTGCAAATACAGCTTCCAAGCAATCTCCAGTGTTTTTTAATTCATTTAAAGAATAAATAAATAAATAAAATATTTGGGGGATTTTTTTTTCTTTTTTTTTTTGGAAAAAAAGAAGAGAGAGAGAGAGAAAGAAATAATGCATGAATAATGCTGCCTCCAACTAGAACATTTGTTTTCTAATTTGTTTATTTGTTAAAATGAAGGGAGTTTATGGTTTATGAGTAAACCAAGGAAAATAAATACCTTAATTCAAAAGGAAAACAGGTTTTCATACCCCATTGAAAGATATTTGTTCTTGTTTTAATCATGAACTCACTTAATTCTGCACTTCAAGTAAATACTGATTTAAGGATGTTTACACATTTATAGTGGAAAACAAAAACACTGGTATTAATTTTTTGCAGTGCATGCGACATTTAACGGCATGACTTTTTAAAAGCTTTAAACTGCAGAGGGGTGAATTAAGACTTTTTAAGCCCTGCAGAAACCCTGCTTGACACAAATTAAACCCAAAGAAATGTTCAAGATTTGTTGCATGAACAAATTTGAATGAGTTAAATTGAACAAGCAACCAAAATCCCTTTATGAGTGGGTTTTCTGTCTGGCAGTACGATGCAATGCACAAACATGTGTTTGTCTTTAGAATGCATAAATAAATTGCTACTAAAATAGTTTTTATATGTCCCAAACTCATGCACCATTTGTTGTGCACACTAATGACCATGGCATCCACTCAGAATAGAGTCAAGTCATTTTGCTTTGCACCAACACACAAACCCACAAGCAAACACGCAAGCGCGCACACACACACACATACACCCACAGAACAGGTGCCTCAGACCGAGTGAGTCAGAACCCTCTCGTGGCCTCATGTCAGATCCACTGTTTGCTCTGATTCAGCGCCAGCACACTACGACTCATACCTTGAACTATTTGTTGTTGGGACACAGGCCTCTTTCCCCTCACAGTAAACCACATCGCTCATGTTCCCCGGAGACTCGCTGTAGTAAACTTTGGTCATTTTTCTTGACATTTATTGGCTGATGGTAACCATGGCAGTACAGTGACTTGGTGTATGAAAGCATTTTGATGTTTCTCATAAAAGCTTTGCGTGGAGGATGTTTCAGTTTGGAACACTCTAGTGAGCAAGCATGTAAACAGATGGTCAAGGGAGATATTTGGGGTGTTTGTTTCTGAAGGGCAGCTGTAGCGCAGCGCTAAACGCGGTTGGTGGTCTATCTGTTCTCTATCTTTACAAGAATTTTGGTGATGCATGCACTTAGGTAGGGCCCTGTTTGGATGGCTCATCTAATGGACAAGTTTAAGTGGATCGCACGAAGACACAACTAGGTCACATTTCAGCCCAAAACTAAGAGGAATAAGATATTTAGGTTATATTTCCTTTCTCTAAATCTATTTATTTCCATTAGATATACACAACCAATCGAAAATTGGGGTTAGTAACACTTAAAAAAAAATGGATACTTTTGATAAAGTTGATTAAAAAGAGTAACAGTTGGCATTGTTACAAAAAATTCCATTTCAAATTAACGCTGGTTCTATTCATCAAAGATTCCTAAAAATGTATCATTGTTTCCACAAAAACATTAAGCAGCACAACTGTTTTAAACAATAATAAGAAATGTTTTTGAACATCAAATTAGCATATTAGAATGATTTCTGAAAGGATCATGTGACACTGAAGACTGGAGTAATGATGCTGAAAATTCAGCTTTGAATCACAGGAATAAATTAAATCTTAATATATAATCAAATAGAAATCAATTATTTTAAATTGTAATAATGTTTCACATTATTACTGTTTTTACTACATTTTTTTATCAAATAAATGTCACATTTGTGAGTATAAGAGACTTTAAAACAATCACTAAAAAATCATCAAAATCTACAATCAGTTATATATATATATGTAGCTTTTTAAATTTTTTTATTATTATCATCATTTTTTATTATATTGCTTTCATTAATTCAGTTGTTTCCCCCTTTTTTAATAAATGAGAACAAGATTATTTTGCATTACATTACCATTATAATGTTAGTGCACCTAAAATTAGACCTCATGTTCTTTCTGCAAATTTAATTTGATTTTAGGGTGAAATATAAAGGGCGTTTCTTGAATTTCTTAAAATTCTACCTCTATTAAAGAGTACCTCTGAGGCACTTTGGTTTCCACATCATGGTTTCCACAAAATTATATTAAACAGCAGTTTTTAACAATAATAATAATTGTTTCTGAACAGCAAATCAGCATATTAGAATGATTTCTGAAGGATCATGTGACATTAAAGACTGGAGTAATGATGCTAAAAATTCAGCTTTGCACCACAGAAATAAATTACATCTTAAAATATAATCAAATAAAAAAAAATATTTTAAATTGTAATAATATTTCACATGATTACTGTTTTTACTTTATTTTTTATCAAATGTGGCCTTGGTGAGTATAAGGGACTTTTTAAAAATACTGATCAAAATCTACAATCAGTTATATACATATAATAATAATTTATTATATTATTATCATTAATATGTTTTAATATATTGGTTTCATTAATACAGTTGTTTCCTCTTTTTTTTTAATAAGTAAAAGACTATTTTTCATTATAATAGGCCTCATTTTCTTTATGCAAATTTATGCTTCATGCATTTCATTTTCAGATTTCTTGCAATTTCTAATACATCTGATTCACTATTAAAGAGAAGAATGCACAGTGCGCCAAACAACAGGCACCTTGTATCTGAATCAGACCATAAGAATGTAACCTGCTCCAGAGAAAAACCAGCAGATGATTGAGAACAAATCAGAAAAAAACATTAACCGTTCACCTGCAAATGCTAAAGCTTGACGGATTATAAGATTACTACAGTAATCCTATAGCTCGCTGTACACTTGCGATCCCGATTCCATCACAGATGTTAGCATCCCAGCAGCAGATGGCATTGATCTTTCACATTAAGCTCTCCTCCGGCTCCGAGCCCAGCTGATTCGGTGGCTTCGCCGTACTTATGGAACGGCTGACATACAATACGCTATACTGCTGAAAAAATGTTTTTGAAGATTTTTTTGGATACATCTGCTGCAGGTTTTCTCTGCAAATGAGTTACAGTCAAGGACTGCATCAATGTCATGTTGATTCCCTCTCAAAAGTAAACGCGTCCAGTGTATACTCAGACTAATCAGGCTAGTTTGTGTTGAAAAAGACGCACCCACCTCGCCGTTGGTGGCCTAACTGCAAAGCCTAGTCTTGAACCTGCTGCTTAGAATGGATTAACATGGGGTTGCAACCAGCTGCAGGGCCTTGGAGGGCGGGCAGGGTTCGCTACCCTGGGTGGTATGGCGTTAATTCCCTCCTCACACGTTTCCCATTAGTGTAACAGGCTACATATGAAGCACCAGGCATCGCTGGTCAGGGACACACGGCATCCCAGCCCAGCCTGATTCATGGCACCAGTCAGTGTCGATCAGTTTGAGCCCAGCTCTACCATGAGCTTCAGAGAATGAGTAATGTCATGCCATACCAACCAATTAGCATGACGCTTCTAGTTCGGACGTCATCTGAAAGTTGACTGGATGGAAATGAGTAACATGAGAGGTAAATAGGGTAAATAGGGTAAATAGAGGTATCTTTACTGCCAGTCTTTGAGAAATGGGTGACTGTAAAGTTTAATTGCGCTGATTCCGACTTGCATTTGTGTTCACCACTCAATTCTCCACTAAATATTTAGGCCTAAATGACTTATGTAATTGAAAGTAAGATTTGTAATGTTTTTTAAAGAAGGCTTTTCTGCTCTTTAAGGCTGTGTATTTTTGATCAAAAATACAGAAAAATACAGTTATATTGTGAAATATTATTGCAATTTAAAATAGTGGTTTTCTATTTTAATATACTTTAAAAAAGAATATATTTCTGTGATAAAAAGCTGAATTTTCAATTAAAGATTACAGTCCTTCACAGCCATTTTGACCTTTATGACCTTTGAATTGCATACAATTTCTGTCAATTTTGATTTGAAACTGTTTTAACATCAACAACCTGATAATAAACTTAATGTGATGCACATTTGTCAGACATATAAATGAAGTGAGTAAGAACCAAGAGGATTTCTGCATGGCATAACTATTTAAATCTATTTGATTTTATTTATATAATAATATTTTCCAAATTGTACTGAAACGGCTCAATATGAGCTTAAAAACAGTTAAATTCATTCAGTTCCACGGTATGAATATGCTAAATATGGTAAGATGTGTAAAAAAGCAATATTCAAATAGTTAAAATCTAAGAAATTTTAGAATTTATTGATGATAAATATACAGACCTGGTTATTGTATATTGAAAACGTCAGTTCATTAGTACGCTTACAGAAATCTTACCTGTTTATGCATGACTGACAAATATGCATCACATTATATCTATCAGTGTGTTTGTTGAAACTCTGTAATCCAAGTGCACTATGCAATTCAAGCACATAAATCTTAACTTTAGGCCTAAATATTTGTTTTTAATGCATGCCATCTCCTTCCTCAGCTTAAGTTCTTGTATCCAACCGCCTACATTACATGTGGCTGCGATGAGGTAGACTTAACCGTTTGTGTGTGTATGTGTGTGTCTAGAAGAGATGGATTGCCTTCTGCCTGCCTCACCTCAGCTCACTTCCTGTGAGTCACTTCCTGTCCCAGGCCCAGAATCCCGCTGTCCTCTGGCTGATGTCATGGCAGTTTTCCACTCCAGCCTATGGAACATAAACATCTGGCCATAAGATCATAAAGCGGAGACGAGTGCCAGCGCTCTGCTTCAGCCCACCCCATCAGTGACTGCATCCTAACACATT
This sequence comes from Labeo rohita, assembly GCF_022985175.1. Lineage (NCBI taxonomy): Eukaryota > Metazoa > Chordata > Actinopteri > Cypriniformes > Cyprinidae > Labeo > Labeo rohita. Next base: position 28,870,811 of record NC_066888.1, read on the forward strand.
ATAGTCAAAAACTGATTTATTACCAAGAGTAAAGCTTGTTTCATGTACAACATTTCATGCTTGCACTCTTTTCATTACTCTTAAAACTAAAGGTTCTTTATTTGGCATTGATGATTCCAAAAAGAACCTTTAACATCCATGGAACCAAAAACATTCTATATAGAAAACTCCATTTTGGAACATTCATTTTTAAGCTTCGTTCTAGCACTTGGATCTTTCATTAATCTTCTTGGCATACCTTCTTGATAAAGACGGCATAATTCGTTCCAACACATTGCGCTCAGGCTCGACGTCTCCAAGTCGACACCTCTACGTTCGCAAGGAGGGCAGGAAATGCCGAAGAGCGGTCGTCAGGCGAAGAGGAGGAAAGTATCAGCAGGTCAAAGGTCGGAGGTGAAAGCAAAAGGGCAATGGGCATATTTCAGCATTCATTTCCCCCCTAATTCATCCTTTCGGTGCATCGCTTTTTTCATGTCTCCTCTTTCATTCGGTTCCGCCCCATTTGTCCCCGCCGGCCGCCTGTTGACAGCAGCGCAGCACTAATAGTCTGCTGTGGGAAAGTTAGTGCGGGGCATTACGAACACCAGAATCTATTCGACAGAATGGTTGAAAGATCACATATCCGTACAGATGTGTGAGAGAACGGGACGGGAATGTTTGGTTAGGGCCAAGCGTTGGCTCTCGGTTTTTTCTCTCAGTCCCTCTCTGGCTCAGAACACATTCTCAAGCTCTTCTTGAGCCATTTTGTGTTTGGCTGGTTTGTCAAAAGCAGGTTTTTTAAGGAACAAAGGGGCAGTGAATTCTGTAAATGCACACCACAGGTAGAGCAAGATGAGGGAAGATGTCATGTGTATTTACTGCCAAACTGTCACAAAGTTGATGATTAGCACAATATGATAATGCTTAATGATTTCATCCATGCTAATAAATGATAATGAATTTTGATTTCATCCAAAACATTATTCAAGTGGAAAAATAGGATTATTTATGGGGAAAAATGCATTATTTAGGAACATTTGCTAATTTAGTTATGTCATAAAAATCATGAAATGGGGTAGAAACAATCCATCCAAACTTATTTTCTGCATAATGGCTAAAACATACATTATTTATTTGTTTTATATATTTAATTGATCAATAACATATTTTGCTTACTAAAGCAATGAAGTAAATGTATGCATTTTGACATTTTATTGAAAGATTGAAAAATGACAAAAACTGACAAAAATTGAATAATTAATTACATGAGAATTTCCCGAACCAGTAAATACAGTATTTTTTTTCCACTTTTTAAAAAATATTTTGAATCAGATTAAAATTTTATATTTGTCATTTCGATTGTAATTTTAAAGTTTTAGATGTTTTTCTATTTTTTTTTGTTTGATTTTTAAAAAAATATATTTTATTTTATTTCAATTCAGTTAACATTTATTTTTTCATTTCTTTTATTTCATTTTTTAATATATATATTAAAAATATATATAATAAAACACATTATAATTAAAAATAATTAAATTCAATTATAATTAAAAAAAAAAAGTTACATTTTCACTTAGAAATGAAATGAAATAACTAACCAAATAAATAGATAGTGGGTTAGACTTTAGAGAATAGACAGACGAACAAACGAACGAACGAATAAATGAATATAATAGTTGTATGGGTCAAAATTATCGATTTTTCTTTTATGCCAAAAATCATTAGGATATTAAGTAAAGATCATGTTCCATGAAGATATTTTGTAAATTTCCTACCATAAAAATATTAAAGCTTAATTTTTAATTAGTAATATGCATTGCTAAGAACTTCATTTGGACAACTTAAAGACGATTTTCTGAACACTTTGATTTTTTAAATGACCCTTATGACCTTTTTTTGGTCAAACGTCACAAATGTGTTCAGATAAACTGTCACAAAATTTCATCTTCATTTGAAAATTCAAGATTAATGACAGCATAATCATTCGCTAGATGCTCTAAGATGAGATCTGGCTCATTTTCAACTTTTAAAAAACTTTTTAAAAGCGGAGAACATCTTAGCCCATCTTACCCTACCCACCCCTTAGAGGCCTCTTCATAGATGGCATGAGATAAGAACTAAGTAAACAAAAAGCTGAAAATACTTCCTTTTAGTCATCATTTCTAGGCAGGAAACTTCAGTACCTTTTTCTAGCCCAGCATAATGGAACGTACCAGGACATCCCATAATTCTTTCAGTAAAACAGTTGTGCAACATTCTCCGAGACAGTTTTACTAACATCTCCCCAAATATTTATATAGAAGTGAAGAGGCTGCGCATGGCACAGGAGAGCATTAATCATATGGCCGGACTGAAGCACTCTATAAGAGTGCAGCGTATTTGCAGAGTTTGTAAACATCGCCGAGCGTCTCAGCGAAAGCCAGTGCCATCGCCGTTCGAACACAGCGTGTTTGTTGACTGCGATATAAAATAGTGCTGTGGGGTTTTGGGTTTCCAGAGAGGGAGCTGGGCTCGAGTATATTGAGTCCATGTGGGGAAGACGGTTTTAATCGGAGCGTTACCCACATTTCTTCCTGTTTCTAATTTGGAGCTGCGGTGGTTTTTGTCCCCTGGCCAGCAGCCTCTCATCCACCGAGTGTCCATTTCCTCTGAAGTGAATAGTAGCAGGTGTGTTGGCACGGCTTAAGGAGAACAAACTCCCTCTTTTTCCCCGTCTGCCCTGCATTTGTCTTCCTTTCAAAGTAAGAACATCCTGTAACAACATTGTTTAGTATAAAACTAAATAGGGAAACAAGAACGCAGATGCAAGATGTCATAAAAGCGTCCCCGTGTCGCATCCACGCCCATCTCCTCCACCTCTTCCTCGCATGACTTCAGAGCTGGAGAGCTGAACCCACCCACTGTGATGCACCGCGAAAAACAAGCACGGATGTCATCTCCCGGGAAAAGGGGCGACCTGTGATTGGCAGAGAGGGGAAGAGAAAGTCAAAATCTGTTCGAGCTCATTAGGTCCAGTGAAAGCAAACGCATGACCTTGTTCGATCACAGGAGATGTGCTGTCAGGACACTCGGATCGCCATTAACCTCAGCGACCCCGCCTGTAACTTCCGCAGCTCCTTGTTTTCGGCCTAATGAAGGTTTGCTTTTAAGGGGAATCGTCGCTTGCCTTGATCTCCGCTCGCAGATTAAACAAATCTGATCTGGTCGTTGCACCGTCAATTTATCCTGGAGGCATAAACTGATATGTTTACATGCACTAAAATTCTAAAAAATATTCTGTTTTATATTCATAAATGTATTTTTATATTATTTTTAGGGCTGTCAAATGATTAATCACGATTAATCGCATACAAAATAAAAGTTTGCCTAATATATATGTGTGTACTGTGTGTAATTATTATGTATATATAAACACACACAAAGAGTGTGTGTACAAAATATTTTTTTGTATATAATATAAATTATATAAAAATTATAATACATATACTTGTAAATATTTAAATATATACATGAATGTGTTTGTATTTATGTATACTTAATAATTACACACAGTACACACACACATATATTAGGCAAACTCAAACTTTTATTTTGTATGCGATCAACTGTTTGACAGCCCTACATGCATTAAAAAAAAAAAAAAAAAAAAAAAAAACCCTCAAATGATTAGTAAATTTTTAGTCTCATCTACTGACCAATTCATAGTGATTCTTTCACGTCATGAAACTTCAAAACCTTCGAAAAAGTGATTTGGAGCTTGTACAAAACTTCCAAAATCACATAATTTCAGTAGAGTTTCATTACATCATAACTTCAGTGGCTCATAATTTCAGTGGAAATTTCAGTGGCTCGTGGCTTGGATCTCCGTGAATCCATGAACTAGTGTTTATATGGTTTTTACCTGATCTAAGGTCTTTTTTTAGATTTTTAACTTGATTTAATTTTAAATGACACATTTGTATTATAAAAAAGGAGAGTTTACTCTGTATATTTATTATGCATATATAAATACACACACATACATGTATATATTTAAAAAAATATGTTTTTATGTATATATATTTAGACCTATATATAATTTAGATTATAAATAAATCTGAATATTTTATATATAAATCTAAAATATTTTTCCTTAATATATACTATAATATAAATAAAATATATGAGTGTGTATTTATATATACCTAGTAAACATACACAGTATGCACACATATAGTATGTAAACAGAAACTTTTATTTTGGATGCGATTAATAACGATTAATTGTTTTTACAGCCCTAATTCAGACACTTCATATTTAATTTTATTAGATGCTTTGGAAAAGGGAACCCCAGGCATTAAGTCTTATATGACTTAATATAACGTAAATGATGTCTCTTACTGAAGTAGTAGAAAACCCATTAAGGAACTATGTTATTTTAAAAATACACATCGTTTTATACACATTTTGGACTATGGAGGGGGCGCCATTATTTCGTGAAATGGCTGCACTCGTTGAGCAACTGGTGCTACCTGTTGCTAACATTACTGCAACACAACTCGGAAAATAAAACACTGATACGATGACCACACATTGTGTGGCTTTTGGTTGTAATTTTCAGTCGAAGGGAAACAAGAAGGCAGTGTAAGTCTTCACTGCTTTTCTAGCGATAAGAAGAAGATGAATGAATAAAAGGATGAATAAAACTTTATTCTCTCCAATTTATGATTTCCAAGACTGTATTTGTGGTCCGTATGATCCATGTATTCCTATTTTCTCAGGGTCTGAGTAGGACATACACGTTGCCTCGTGAATGAATCGCAAAGGTTAATACGCCCATCTATGCAACAGGATATTAAGCAGAAAACCCATGAAAGATCTATATCATTTTTAAAAAATCCACATTGATTTATACATATTTTGGACTGTGGGGGCGCTATTATTTCGATGACGTGAAAAAGTTGCACACAAGCCTTAGCTGGGGTTCCCTTTCAAAGCATTTAATACGCTTTCAAAACTTTTGCAGTTTTGTAAAAGGTGTTTTTATACATGTTTTAATTGCATTTACACCATTTTTGAACCCAATTGAGAAAATAGCCAGATTCATCAGCATTAGTTTATTTTTTTTAGGTTGCATTCAATCCATTCAGATCAACTGAGGTATTTTCATGAAGGGTTTTCAGTCCGATGGAGTCATCAACCTGATTAGTTGGTTGCATGTAAATGTAGCTAGAGAAAGTAATGACTTCCAAGCCTGTATTTATGGTCCGTATGATCCATGTTTTCCTATTTGCTCAGGGTTTTGAGTAGGACATACACGTTGCCTCGATGATGAATCGCAAAGGTTAATACGCCCACCCGTGCAACAGAAACAACAACAACAAAACGGTTGTTTCCCATGAACCATGACCTACCTCCACACTTGGACCAGAAGTGATTTAATCTCAGCGTGATTAGTGGGCCGCGTTATTCAAAAATCAGATAAAGCGTTCATTTTGCATGTGAAAACCGCATCCAGTTGGGCTGTAAACATCAGCCAGAAATCTTTTCATCTCTGAGAGGTTCCAGGTTTTTCCTTAATGTGGTGGAGCTTATATCAATAGAGGATACAGTCCCACATTAATCTTCACGCTGTGAGTTTCACAGCTTTGAAATACGAGCCACAACCATGAAGGGAACATTGTTGTGAGCTGTGTTTCAGGTGCATCCTAAGTCGGGCAGCTTAAACGCATTTTCTAGACTTTCGATGAATGTTTTTTATTTCACTTTGGCCTAATTCGCTTCCTCCACATGTGAACTCGCACAACTGTGCCGGAGCGTGTAATGCCTTGAGGTCTCTTCAAATGACTCCCTGCTGTTAAATGAAAAAAAAAAGAAAAAAAAAAAAGTAAAATTAGCACATATTAAGCCATAATTATGAGATACAAAATCAAAATTATGAGATAAAAAGACAATGAGATAAAAGATCACAATAACGATATACCAGGTCATAATAAGAGTAAACTGAAATTATGATATATAAGTCACAATTCTGGATAAAAAGGCCATTTTGACATAAAAAGTCATAATTATGACATACTTAGTCATAAGTCAAAATTTTTGGCACACTAAGTTAAAATTATGACCAAAGGTCATAACTTACTAAGTTAAATAGGATAAATTGAAATCTTTCTGAAGTTTTTATCTAAAGCATATTTATAAAAACTATTTAAATGTCCTAAATAAACTATGGCCTATGACCTCAGCCCTGTCTGTGAAACTGGGCCAACTGACCAAAAGTCAAAATTATGAGACAAAAAGACAATTATGACATGAAAAGTCATAGGTATAACATACTAGGTCATAATTCTGTAAAAGTCCAAATTTTGACAATAAACAATAGTTATGAGACATGGGTCATAATTATGACATACTAAGTTGAATAATATAAATTAAAATTATGGCATAATATAATTCTGAGATTAAAAGACAAAATTCTGAGATAAAAAGACAAATATGATTAAAAAAAAAAAAATCAGCATTGTGACATACGTCCAGAGGTCACGTTAACCGAAAATTTTCCATCATTGACAGAATTTTTTTAATCAATGACGGAAAAATCTGAAGGCCGTCCGTCATTTTGACGGATTACACTGAGAGTGATCTATTGTAAAATTGCAGCTGTAATTCCCACCCCTGTCCAGTTGGTGGTGAGTGCGCTCCAATGTAGCTACAGGGCGATGGATCCAGAACAAAAAGGGAACTTTCACAAATGTTTTCCTATGCGTTTGATTACACACAGATGAGTACACAGAAGCTACAACTGTCTATCATGCCCATAGACTGTAAAAAATATGGACGTAGTGTCCGTGACGTCACCGGTAGGTTTCTGAAGAGCATTTTTGAAGCTCTTAGTGGGCGGGAGTTGGCCATCGCCATCTTGGAATCGCGTCACTGCACGTCACTCCCAGTTAATTGAAAATGGGCAAATAGGTGGGACGTGGGTGGAGCTGGTTGCTGAAACCATGCCCGCCTAACGCGACGGTGGTGACAGCAGCGGCAATCCACCTGTCACTCAAGTGGCCACGCCCTAAATTATGCAGAACTTTAAGGCTGTAATATAAATTAAACAGATGAGTTCTAAAAAAAATTCACCCCCCTCACAGTTGACATGAAGGGCAAAATTAGCTATATAGACCAAAACCACTTTTTCAACCAGGCTGTAAACATTTTTTTTTTTGCTGTGAAGTTGGGCATTTTAACATAGGGAGTCTATGGGATTGACTCCCTTTCGCAGCCAGTCTCTAGTGGCCAGTCGATAAATTGCAGTTTTAGTCATTGCTATATTAAGTTATAATTTTGACATATTCAATATTATGAGAAGACAATTATAATTATGAGATAAAAAGACAAAATTATGAGATAAAAAGACAATTATGACAAAAAAATCCACATTATGACATAAGTCATGTTAAGTCAACATTATGACATACTATAGACAATTGACATAGAAAGTCACAATTATGACATGATAAGTAATAAAATAAATCAGAATTATGGTATACTGAGTCTTAATTTTGACAAAGGTCAATATTATGAGAAGACAATTATGACATGAAAAGTCATAATTATGACATGTTGAATATGCTAAGTTGAATAATATAGGTTGAAATTAGTACATTAATTGTTACATAAGTCGACATTATGACATACTAAGTCACAATTATGAGACAATAACGACATACTAAGTCATAAAATAAGTCAAAATTTTGGCATTCTAAGTCATAATGTTGAGACAGAAGTCAATATTATAAGATAATCATGACAAAAAGTCATAATTATGATATACTATGTGAAATAATGTTTAAATTATTACATGCTAAATCATAATACTGATAAAAGGTCAAAATTATGAGATAATTAGACAAATATGACAAAATCACAATTATGACATAAGTCATAAAATAAGTCAAAAAGAAAGAATCTGAGATAATGTCAAAATTGACAGTCAAAATCATTACAAAAAGTATTCATTATTACAAAATTTTATGTCATGAGAAAAATTTGACTTTATATCCCATAATTTTGACTTTTTACGTCATGATTATGATTTACAATAGCATTATTTTTTTCTCTGTTTATTTTTTGGGAGAAACATTAAAGTTGAGACTTAAATGAGACATAATTGAGAACTCCATTTAAAACCTGAAATCAAGTTGGAAAAGAAAGCATCACCAACAATATATCCCCCTGGACACCCTTTTCTCCTCTGTTTAGCCACGCAATGGAAAGATACATTATGAGGATAAAGTCCCCAAATGAAATGCTGTCGAAATGCTTGACATCCGTTTGACGTGAACTATAAGGTCTGTTCCAATGACTCCCTGCTGTTAGATGTTCGCTACACCCGATCGGACAGGCATGTCCTGACTCGGTGTCGGCTTTGATCTCGGATCAAATCGGAGCGAGTAGCTGTCCGCCTAATTGTATCACATTATCTCGTCATTGTTCTCTGCATCCTTCAGCAAGGAAAGCTTGCCGAAAGCTCATCATAGGGCCTCTATTAACCTCTGACCCCCATTCCCTGTGTACGGACCCAGTTGCTCCTCACACCCAACCCTGGGCCCATTAACACGTCGCTGCGGCCCAGAAAAAAACTATTTTGACGGGCTGTAATTGCTGCTAAGTGACGGTAGACAAAAGCTGCCTTTGTGCAGGTTGGGATTTCCTTCGGATGGGATGCGAGACCCCCGACGGGCCCGTCTCCACGCCCACCTCGCGGCGGGACCTGTTTGAAAGTGTGAGATAATGAGGGGTGGTTTTTGTTGGAGGACGGCGCCCAATTACATGCTCCAAATCGAGAGCGGCGAGTGCTGATTAGGTGATGCATTCCCTTTCTCCGAGCCTCCGAATCGACCTCCCTCAGGCTCAGGGTGCGTAATGAGTTTACGTTAGCTACAAAAGGTCAGGGGCCATTAAAGGTCGTGGCATTTCCTTTAAGGCAGCGCACTGTGCAACAGGTGCTGCCATGAGGTCATTGTGACTCAGGCTGCCAGTGAGGAGAAAACCAACGACCCAGCCCGTTTGCAAACTTCCAGAAACAAGGTTGTATTTGTTATGACGGCGTGTCGAGCCAAACTGATGTCGTGCTACCTTCCTCCAGGACACTTCTTGAGAAACCGGCAGGAGCGAAGCAGATCTGTTCAAATAAAGCTAAATATATGCATGTGTTGGTTTTGTTTTGCGGCTTGGGCTAAATTAAATTCTGAGGTAGAGCTCTGTTCCCTGAGGCTCCGAAAGTACGGGATACAGGATGCATTCAGTTAAAAAACGTCCTTCTAGGCTTATTTTTTATTGAAAACTCTCATCTCACAGAATCCATCGTTACGTGATTCTGGCACATGTATAACTTTCACTTCATGAAAATTTGTGCCAGTTGTATTTTATAACATATTTATAGCAAATAGTTAAATAATAAACTGAGAAAAAGTGCACAGGCTTACGAAAATGAATTGTGTCTACTATGTCTCCTAGATGCATTAAGTAAAGTTCAAATCATTTAAAAGTAATTTTGCATGCTAGAGTTTCAGAAGAGATCTCATACTATGCTCAGATTTATTTTAATATTTTAAGTATTTCTTATTAAATATTACCAAGACCAAATGATCAGATCTAATGCTATTTGCATTACTTTTACAGTTTACATTATGAAAGCCCATTTTCTTTTTATTAGATAAAAAGCCATAATTATGACCTAAAAAGTCATAATTGGCAGTCATAATCATGAGATGAAAAGTCAAATATTCCAAATATTTTGATGTTTTTAATGTCATGTTTTCTACTTTTTATGTCACAAAGTCATAGTCAGTATTATGACATACTGAGTTATAATTATGACATACTTAGGTCAAAATTGACATTATGAAATTCCAGTCTCATAATTTTGACAGTATGGGCTGGTTTCACAGACAGCGCTTAGACTAATCCTGGATTAGGCCATAGTTCAATTAGGACATTAAAGTAATTTTTATATTAGTGCAAGTTTCTTTCATCTGAAACAATTCAGACTTATATTTTAGTCTGGGACTAGGCTTAATGGGCGAAATGTGTCAGAAATTGGGCTTCCATAGTATGCTACTCTTTGTTTCTATTTTTATTTCTTGGGAGAAACATCTGAGACAAAGTTTAGACTTAAATGAGACATGACTGAGAACTCCATTAAGTTTCCTGAGCAATGAAAATCTCACCAATAATATTTTCCTCTGGGAAGCCTTTTCTCGCCAGTTCAGCCACTCATTGGAAATGTACGTTATGAGGACGGAGTCTCCCAACGAAATGCTGTCATGCATGTATTTTTAGGTCTGACGTCAGCCAAAGAGTCGAAGAGGCATGGGAGACTTTTAATACAAGTCTCCCAGTCTGTCATTATGAAACTGGAAACCACCTATCAGAGGCAGAGTGACTGATGTGGGGAACGCTGGTCCTGTCCGCTCGTTTCCTTTTGCCAGTCATTTCCAAAACTATACACACAGCTATAGCGATGGGTGGCCAGTGGCGACGTCATCACACTTTCTAGACCTATCAGAGACAGAAATGTTGTACATGTTAAAAAAATGTATGTAAATAAGAGACCGACATAAAAAATTATTTATTTAAGGGATTGTGAAGTTTTCCTAAATGATGAGTAACCTCAGTGATTATTCTGTGGTGTGTGGCATATATTTCATTGATCAATTTTTCATCATCCATTATGTTAACAATACACAAGCGTAAGCTACTGCTTTTAACACACACTAAGTGGTAATCACTATACATTTACATGTATACATAAGCAGACACTTTTATCCAATGCAACTTACATTGCATTCAAGGTACACTTTTTAATTAGTGCATGCATTCCTTGGGAATAAAACCCATTACATTGGAGCTGATAGTGCCATGCTTTACTGTTTGTGCAACAAAAATGCCTGAAAGTTACATAATTTTTTTTTGCGCTATTTAAATAATAAACAAAGTAAAGGCTGTGAATTTGCAAGCTGGTGCATAAAAAAATTGTTAACTGTGCAGTTGCACAAATCAAAAGGGTAACGCAAATTAACCTATTTCTCTATATAACAGGCTTTTTTCAAGCTGTGAAAAACATACAAAATGTACCTTCTAGCTTGTGCTGTTAGGAAGGTTTTGTTTTAAGTTGAAACTAATGAAAAACTATGGTTTGAAATGTTAGCGTGCTGTTTGTCATCTGCCTGCCGCATTCAGTGTGCAATTCCTGTAATAGCCTAGATTTTGCTCAGTTTTGACTGAATGTGTAGTTACTGCGTTTTGCCTTTGTGGGGCAGTATACGTGTACAGGGAAAAAAAGAGACATTTTTGAGATGTTAATTACATTGCAGTGTTGCAATGCAAAAGCTGACTATTACAAGAGAACATCTCAGCATGTAGTCAGATTTTCCACAAATTCAAATCTATAATAAAAGTAAGCCTTAAAAATCTTTGGCGTCTTTTTTAATACACTTCATGTTCAGTGTTGCACCTTTGTGGATGTGAACTTCTGTGAGCAGCTTCCTATTTCATTTTAGTGATGTTATGGGAATTTATCTGCTGCTACTAATCTGTGAACATAAGCTTTTAGGAGCGCGATCAAACGCGAGAGAAAACGAAGGTCTATTGAGGCATAACTGCATACTAAGTAAGGGATAATCAATGGTTTGCCGTGCATTAAAGAATTTCGAAGACGTGGAGGCAAAGAAACACCCGACACGAAGTACAGATCAGCTAAAGAAAGGAGAAAACAGCTAGCAAAACATGCAGTGTATTAAAATGAATTTTAAAAAATGTTTTTTCAATTACAAAGACATTTTATTCAGTTTCAGTTTATATTTTTGTAAGTTTCTTAAAAACTTATGTTCATTTGTATTAGCACAAAGGAAATTCCATATAAATTTGTGATGAACATGCATCGGGGAATCTTTTGCGCATGCTAAATTCCTATTGAAATAACTAGATGTCATCTGTGAAAATCTGCAAAACAATGGCAAATGTGACCACACCTTAATTTATGATATCCACATTTATTTACATCTCTACGCTCATCTCTAAAATGAAAAAAATGGTGTACGATTTACTTTGAAACAACTTTCACTCAGAATTGCTAGTAAGTAAATGGCAAGCAACAAATTAATTTAAAAGACAAATTTTGAGGTAGAAAGACTGAAGTAGTACTTTCTTGTGAAACATATTCCAATTATCTTTATTTACAACTTAAAAAAAAATAAATACATAAAATAGAAAATGACATGTATTGTCCTTTTTCCACAGGAACCTAGAGAGAAAACATCTGAGACAGTTATAAGTGAATATAAATGAAAACTGAGCTATTACATCTGAGCTTTTAAAGATCAACCCCTGAGCAATAAAAGACACTACGAACAGCTGAGATCTTTTGTAAGACTCAGCGTTGTCCTTCAAAAGCAGCCCAGATCGCTCTCTTCCCACAGTCCAGTAACCTCTCCCAGCCCAGTCCTCATGTGACTTTGTGGATGAACACCTGCACAACACAGTAAGATTGTTGGGCAATTAGAGGCCTCTGACCTTTTCAAAGGGAGGAGAACCAGGCCCTGGTTTGGCCCTGTCAGGAGTGGTATCACCCTACTCAATAGGCCTGTTTCTGGCCTTGCTTGCTTACTGTTCCATGAAATGTGCCTGTGGAACAGTGCAAACCTCACTGAAACAGACTGGACACTGTTAGACAACAGTGCTGCCTTTGTGTGGAATTGTCAAAGCTGGCCCTTTCCTGATGGTCCTCCCTTTCTTCTGTGCCTCAGCTGTGAGCAAACAAAGCAAGCTCCAAGGCCATGCGCTTCTACGCAGCCGGCCATGTTGGAATGCCTGTCAATTACTAGAAGTGTTGGCATTTTTGTCTCAATGTGGTTTTATTTCGCTTTGGGCAGCGAGAATGCAAGTCGTGCATTGCTAAGGATTCCGACGAGGTCGTTATTTTGTGGCCAAATAGAGTGCTGTAGGAATGACGTATTTTTGTAGGCCAAAACCCAGAAACGAGTTTGGATTTTAGCACTTTTGGTGCAATCATCTCAAAGTCAATGGGTTTGGAATTGGCTAAATGCCTGAAATAAGGTCTGTGTTGAACGTAAATTCAAGATATCTTGTATAACATCAGCAATACAGATTTTGTATCATTCATGCATCCCTGGCAATGTCATCCACAATGTTTATGTCTTTCTTTCTTCAATCAGAAAGAAATGAAGGTTTTTGAGGAAAACATTCCAGGATTTTTCTCCATATAGTGGATTTCAATGCAGCTTCAAAGGGTTTTACACAATCCCAGCCAAGGAATAAGGGTCTTATCTGTTGAAACAGTCGGTCATTTTCTTATTTTGAAATTACATTTATATACTTTTAAACCACAAATGGTTGTCTTGCACTAGCTCGACTTTACACATTGCATAGTCTAGCTGAAAAAAGGTTACGTGTGACGTAGGCAGAAGTATCGACCCAGTGTTTACAAAGTGTCTTTCTTTCTTCAGTCGATACGAAATTATGCTTCTTGAGGAAAACTTTCAGGAATGTTCTCCATATAGTGGACTTCAATGGTGCCCAAAAATGCAGTTTAAATGCAGATTCAAATGGCTCTAAACGATCCCAGTCGAGGAAGAAGGGTCTTGTCTAGCAAAACGAACGGTCATTTTCTAAACAAATTGACAATTTATATACTTTTTAACCTCAAATGCTCGCCTTGTCTTGTCTCTATGATGCGCATGTGTAGTCTGTGTAATCCGGGTCAATACAGTTAGGGTATGTCGAAAAGCTTTAACGTCAAAATCGCCCAACATCGCTGTTTTACCTTTTTTTCGTAAAGGGCGTTTGATCTTCTTTTCATGTTTTTTTTGTAAACACTGGGTTGGTACTTCTGGAGCGATGGAGGACAATTTTGAAGTTAGGAAATAAAATGAGATGGGAGTTTTACAACATACCCTAAATGTATTGACCGTACTGAACCGGAAAAAAAGAATTTTAACGCAGACTTAGACAAGACAAGCATTTGAGGTTAAAAAGTGTATAAATTGTTAATTTGTCGAAAATGACCTATCGTTTTGCTAGACAAGACCGTTCTTCCTTGGCTGGGATCATTTTTCAGAGCTGCATTTCGGGGGTTTCAGAGTTCAAACTTGGGGGCACCACTGAAGTCCACTATATGGAGATAATTCCTTATCGACTGAAGAAAGAAAGACACGAACATCTTGGATGATAAAGGGGTGAGTAAATTATCTGTAAATTTTTGTTCTGGAAGTGAACTTCTCCTCCTGATCCCTATTGGAGAAAAATCCTGGAATGTTTTCCTCAAAAACCTTAATTTCATTTCGACTGCAGAAAGAAAGACATGAACATCTTGGATGACATGGGGGTGACAAGGCGATGAGTTTGCAAAAAAATCAAAAGGAAGTGTTATTCAAGCTGTAAAACTGCAAAAAGGTATGTATTTTAAACACTTCTGCTTCAGTCGTTCCAAAGTCAATGGTTTATAGTTAAATGGCTGAAATAAGATTTATGTTTAACACAGGCTCAGGATATTTTTACATTTTATTCTACAACATAAAATATATCAGTAATACACCCTTGAGGATTTTTTAAAGCTTTTAATGGTCTTGAAAAAGGCGGTTGCTAACAAGTGGCTAAATGGGACTACAGAGGTTGTTGAGGACATTAAACAACATCACACCGATCAGGTAAACTCATCTGCTCACTAGTCGCTTTTACAGCCTCGCTGTGTTTAAAACCACACTCTTGCATGCGATACTCAAACTTTCAAGGAAAATGTTTCATGCAAACTGGGTTAGCTCATTTACAGCCTAAATTTAGCTTTTTACTTTTGTCGAAGGTACGTATGCTTCATTTGTGAAGATTATAATGATGAACAAAATGTGTTAGTCACAGAGCTTTTCTGCAGTAATCCAAAAGCTAATTGGGTTGGCCTGCAAAAATACGTCAACGCTGCAGGCAAAATATAACACAGGAACAGAGTACCACACACGTGCATTTGCAGATCCGGTGTGCGATATGTTACAGCAACTCTGCAGAAACGTTATCTGTTATGTTCATTGCAGGAAACGTTTCAAGAGCCAAACGACCCAAAGGAGATGCTAAAGCGACTAGCGCGAGACTTTATTCCACATTTACTCCCAATTTGCTCCTAGCTGGTCTACTGTAACTTAATTGCTTTTCCTTTCTAACAGCTTTTATGTTTTGTCACCTGTATCAGACCATCACAAAAGCATAACAACATGCTTGTTCAGTCTGCAGTTCTCACCGTAACCATACATGGGCCACTGGCAAAAAAACTGAACAAAATGTAGATGAAATCTATAGACGTCTGGAGTAAAGAACCCGAATGAACTACCTGAGGCGCTCCGAACCCAAGAGCTTACTCCCAAAGCAAAGATAGATTTGGGGAAGCGTTTATTTAGGCAGATTGGTTTTGCGACTGAGGGATTTTTTCCTGTCCAAATGAAAACCAGTAGCACTCGGTTTGAAGCCTCCATTCACTTTGCATAATGGTTCCCAAGGTTGCTCTTTTTTATTTCTTGGCTTTCTGTGCCAGTATAATTCAATTTCTCAATCCAAGCCAAATATTTGCAGTGTGGCCTACATTTCCACACTGAGCTGCGTGCAGGTTGGCGGCATGGGCACTTATGCATGCCTCTGACACACAGAGTTATGGGCTAAAGAGATGACTGACAGCTGAGCTTTGCCATACACCTTGCTCTGATAACGCACTGTTGTAACCTTCTTGTAAAACCTTGCTATTGTTTTTGTGAATGACTTGTGATTCACTCTCTGAATTTAACAGAAAAACGCTTTTAGGGAAATAGTCCACCCAAAAGCATACATTTTACTCTCCCATGTTGCTTCAAATGCTGGATTTGTTTTGATAGATAGATAGATAGATAGATAGATAGATAGATAGATAGACAGATAGATAGATATCATTTGTGGAAATGACTTAGTGACTCTTTCGTAACAGTTGCTTTTTTAACAAATTGGTCAAGTGAATGACTCAGTGACTCACTCGTAAAGCAATTCATGAATCAGTGTTGTTAAATGACTCACTCGTAAAAACTGTCACTTCTCACCACCTACTGGTGTAATAACGTAATCTGGAGAAAGAATAACAAACCGTTTTATTATACATATATAAAGTTTAAAATCTATAAATATAATGGTTAAGTGAATGACTTGCTCATAAAGAAATGAATGAATCAGTGTTATTGAATGAATTGCCTCTTGAATGAAAACTCATTTTTTAACACCTACTATTGTAACAACATCAACTGGAGAAAGAATTTTAAAAAAAATGCACACAAGAGAAAATAATAGTTGAATTTATACAAATGACGTGGATTAAAAGTTTACGTCCCCTTAATTTTATTTTAATACTGTGTTCTTTCAAATTCTTTGGTTTTTCAGCATTTTTGTGTATTTGAACCCTTTCCAACAATGACTGAATGATTTTGAGATCCATCTTTTCACACTGAGGACAACTGAGGGACTCATACGCAACTATTACAGAAGGCTCAAACGCTCAGTGATGCTCCAGAAAGAAAAACCATACATTAAGAGCCAGGGGTTGAAAACTTTTGAACAATGGAGATGTGTACATTTTTCTTATTTTGCCTAAATATATTTTTTTCATTTAGTACTGCCCTTCAGATGCTACAGAAGATACTTACATGTTTCCCAGCAGACAAAATAAGGTAAATTTACCCTGATCTTCAAATTCAAAAAGTTTTCACCTTCTTAACACATCCTGTTTCCTTCTGGAGAATCAGTGAACATTTGGCCCTTCTGCAATAGTTGCATATGAGTCCCTCAGTTGTCCTCAGTGTGAAAAGACGGATTTCAAAATCATACAGTCATTGTTACAAATGGTTGAAATACACAAAAAAGCAGGAAAACCAAAGAATTTGTGGGACCTGAAGGATTTTTCTGAAGAACAGCAGGCAGTTTAACTGTTCAAGACAAAAAAGGGACTCATGAACAACTATCACTAAACAAAGGTAACAACACAGTATTAAGAATCAAGGGGATGTAAACTTTTGAACTGGGTAATTTTTAAAAATTCTATTAAAACTATTATTAAACATCTTTTATGTGTTTTAAGTACTACTAAATAAACAATAATGTATTTTGTATGATCCCTCTTATTTTGGTAATATAATTAACATTTTTAATGCCTCTGAAAGGGGGATGTAAACTTTTGACCTCAACTGTATATACACACACACACTGCACACACAAATACAAAACTGTATATATATACACACACATTACAAAGTAATTATTTTTTTTTCTTTGTCCACAAAAAGTATTCTTGTTGCTTCATGAAATTAACATTGAGCCACTAATGTCACATGGACTTTTTAACGATGTCCTTACTACCTTTTTGGACCTTGAACATGGTAGTTACATTGCTGTCTATGCAGGGTTTATGCGGGAAAAGCTCTCGGATTTTATTAAAAATATCTGTTTGTGTTCCGAAGATGAGATAAGGTCTTATGGTTTTGGAATTTGGAATTTGGAATTAATGAGAATAATAAAAGTAATCACAAAAGAAAACATTAAATCCATAAAAAATTAAATACATTTAATGACCAGATCCATTATGCCTAAAAGTTACAAAGCAAACAAAATCTAAAAACACATTTCTTTATACAATAGATGCACTGTAGATTTTAATTTTGGGGTGGAATATTTTTCCACATGTTTATCCACAAAGACCTGATTTTATTCAGAGCTCAAAGTCTTTGTTGGTTTTCACAGGTGCTTGAATAGTTCCATTACCTTCTTTCCTTAAGTCCACATTAACTTCAAAAAGTATGTTAGGCCAAGAGAAGATGGGCCTCAAAGGCCTGCGCATAGGACAGTTTTCTACATATCTAGGATGAAGGCTGATTTATGACACTGTGTCCTTTAAGTCCCTAATTGTATAACTAAAATAAACCAGCTTCGGCCCATAAAATAAGGTGCTTCATAGCAACCCAGCAGTATTTTCCATCATGAAATAGGTCATGCGACAGGTGAGAGGGACTCTGTTTGTTTGCTGGCGGTCGGTGGCCATCTTTTCCACGTAATTAGATGACTTCTATTCCAGACACGCAGCTGGCCGTCACAGAGGCCGCCTGTGTCTCCGTGTTGATGTGGACCTGCTGTATCTTCACCGCGACCCAAAACGGGACTCAGAGCTTCCTGTGTTGAGAGACTTGTCGGGTCTCCTGGAGAGAAAGAGAGAGCGAGCGAGCGCTGTAAATCTGGAAATGTTGAGGAAAGTTTGGGAAACACCTCAGTCGACGCCCTGCGAGTTTGATTCACACAGCTGTGTCATAAACGTGGCATGAAAAGCGTCACGCCACTTCGTGTCACCTCTCGACATGTGCATGCCATTTCGTAGCCGTAAAAACAGCTCGGCTGAAATCACGTCGACCCGTATCGTCTTCGAAATTTTCGTAAACCGTGTCTGAGGTTATTTCCTTTACGCATGTGATCTTTATACACCCTGTTTTGTAAAAGCCAGTGTGTGTTGCCCAATTATATCTGAGGAAATGAAAAAACACATCTGCAATTCAACAGGTGCCTCTTGGCATCCAGCATTTTCCAGCATGTCTGGAAAACATCTGCATAGGTGGTCTCTCTCTCTCTTTCGCTCTCCAAACTCCTGCTTTTTCTTCCTCTCTCTAGGGTCCGAGTGAAGGGAAGGCTGATTGTAAATACGGCGAGGACCTCAGAGCCAGAGAAACGGCCGTATATTTTGGGAGAAGAGAGGCTGGCTTTTACCAGAGCATATTTTTAATCGCACAACGCCAGCATGGATAGGCCAGAGTTGCACAGCTGCTCCTCTAATTTGTTTAAGCATGTACAAATAGGCCGTCCCACACGAGCCAAAAAAAAAAAGTGAGAGGAGGTTTTGCTCAACATGGCATTTTTGTCTGACCAGAAGAGCAAAAAAAAATCAACTGCGATAGAGACGGACTGGTCATTCTGAGCGATTTTACAGCAGGTTCCCATCGGATTCGTCGTATAGCTATATAAAAAGTCTCGCAGCTCAGAACTCGATCCAGAACGATCGAGTCGCGCGCTCCAAATTCGTCAGCGTTAAAAAAGAAATACGATAGCCGGATTTGGGAGACCTCGTATGTTTTGAAGCGTACAAAAAGGATCGTCTCGATTTCAGCAGATCTTTGGAAGGAAGGCAGAGGTCCTGCTGAATGATTCAAGTCATGGAAAAGATATTTATAACAAAGCCGTTCTATGTTCTTTATCCTGGGAAGGATTAGAAGACAAATCTGATTTGGCCCCAACTATGAGCTGTGCCTATGAAACTTTATGGATAGCAGTATCTAACCCTGTAACAGGGGGTTCTGTCATTAACCGAACTAGAACCATAAAAAGAAATCGTTACTTGTAATAAAATCAACTTCAGTTGAAATTAAAAATAAAATACAAATAAAAAAAAAATGTGGGACCCGTCATACTTTTTTTTTACATTATTTAATAAAAAGAAATTGAAATTTTGGGTTATAATATACACTACTATTCAAAAGTTTGGGGTCAGTAAATTTTTTCTTTCTTTTCAAAGAAATTAATACTTTAATTCAGCAAGGATGTGTGAAATGGATAAAAAGTGATAGTAAAGACTTTTGTCAGAAAAGATTTCTATTTTGAATAAATGTTCTCTGAAGATTTTATTAATCAAAAAATGTAATAAAAAAGTATCACTGGTTCAAAAATAAATAAATAAATAAATTAAGCAAATAAATACAGCCTTGATGACTCCATTAGAAAATTGTCCTTTTGAACAGCAGTGTATATAATTACCATTTCTATATATATATATATATATATATATATATATATATATTATAATTATAATACACAAATTTATAATAATTATATATATATATATATATATATATATACACACACACACATACACATATTTGATTTTTTTTTAAGATTTCTATTTTGAATAAATGCTGTTCTTTTTAACTTTTTATACATCAAAAAATGTGAATAAAAAAAGTATCACTGGTTCAAAAAAAAAGCAGCACAAGAGTTTCAACATTGATAATAAATCAGCATATTAGAATGATTTCTGAAGGATCATGTGACACTGAAGACTGGAGTAATGGCTGATGAAAATTCAGCGCTGTTTCACAGAAATAATTTTAATTTTAAAGTATATTAAAATAGGAAACCCATATTAGAAATTGCAATAATATTTCACAATATTACAGTTTTTTCTGTATTTTTAATCAAATAAATACAGCCTTGATGAGCATAAGATGAGACTTAATAAGATGATCTTGATGAGACTTAACGTAAAAACATTTACTGATCCCAGACTTTTGAACGGCAGTGTATATAATTACCATTTCTATATATATAATTTATAAATGTATAATTATTTTTTAGAATATATATGTATTTCTGTTTTTTAAAAAAGATTTCTATATTGAATAAATGCTGTTCTTTTTAGCTTTTTATTCATCAAACAATCAAAAAAAAAAGTATCACTGGTTCCAAAAAAAAAATAAATAAATAAATAAAAAAATTAAGCAGTTTCAACACTGACAATAAATCAGCATATTAGAATGATTTCTGAAGGGTTTTGTGACACTCAAGACTGGAGCAATGGCTGATGAAAATTCAGCGCTGTGTCACAGAAGTAAATTCAGTTTTAAAGTATATTAAAATAGGAAGCCAATATTAGAAATTGCAATCATTTTTCACAATATTACTGTTTTTTCTGTATTTTTGATCAAATAAATACAGCCTTGAAGAGACTCCATTTAAAAACAACTGATCCCAAACTTTTGAACAGCAGTGTATATAATTACCATTTCTATATATATTTTATAATTATAATTTATAAAAAATTAAAATGTATAATTTTTAAAAATATTTATTATATAATCTATATTGTTTATATATATATTTTATATATATAGTATATATATATATATATATATATATATATATTAATTAATATGTTTATATATATATATATATATATATATATATACACATACACATCTTCTAAATCTGATGGGTAAACATCTTGGCCTATGTTTAATGCAAATCATCATTACCCATCCCGTTCCATAATTCCCATTTCAAACAATCTTTCTCAGATTTGCTATTTCTAAGAATCTTTAAAACCTACAATTTAAGCTTAAAATTAAGTATTGGCCTCCACAGCGCCATTCGTAAGCATTCAGGAGACCCGATGCATCTACCTGCCCACACGACAGTTTAATGTCCAAGAATTATTGGTTTTGGAAACTTACACCCAGTGAGGGAGCTCTCATACACATAATTACACTCGTTTTAAAAGCAGATTATAGGATTGACACGTAAATACGAGGTTGCCGGTGACGTCTGTCCAATCCAGCATCGAGTAAAGTTAGAAACGCGCAATGTAAATGAATAAGCGAATGGAAAAGTCAAAGTGGAAACTCTAAACATTTGCTCTTCAGAAGTCGGAAAACAGGTGCAAACAAGCTTCCCTTTAATCTGACCATCTCTCATTCACTCCGTCGTCCCAAACAGAGCGCTCTTTTTTTCCAGTCGTGGCTAACAGAGGGGTATCCCTTGTTCGGGACACTTCTGATTTACTGTTGTATAAAACTGAGAGAGAGGAAACTATGTGTGTTTGCAACGGGGAAAATGGGGGAAGGAAAGAAAAAGACATTAAAGCACAGTGTCATGTAGGAAGAGCTTAACACACACTAAACATGACGTTTCACTGACTGATACAGAGTCCAAAACGCCCATTGAGGGTTTTGTACACTCTGGAACGATATGCACTGGAAATCCCCTGTAGGGTCCGGGCCGTCGTGAACATAAACGCGTATATGCTCAAGCGGGGTTTCCCCGTAAGCCCAGTCTAAACGACATGCTTCAAACATAAAACTAGGTGCTAATGAACTGGGTCCTGACAAAGTTTACTTTCCTGGGTTGAGTCCCACCGTACAATGCTCCCATTCAGTGGCTCTCAACCGTGGAAAGTGTCTGTAAGGTAATCCCGTAAGGGTTTTGCGAGACCTTTTCGAAATTTTCAATATGTCTCTCCTCTTGCGTGCTTGCCAACGATAACACTAATATGCCTCAGCTGATACTAGTGGACGGCGCGGACATTTGCATGAGGCAAAATGACATCCTTTCACGAGTCGCTGGCATAAACGTCAAGCCTTTTCTGCCCTATTACTCACCTGGTGCTCTTACAGCCTAAATATCCAAGCTTGCAGCGCTGCCAGGGTTCCTCAACGGGCACGGGGCCTGAAACCGAACCAAGCAGCCTTTTAGTGGACCTAAATGCACTGGGCATTATTACAGGTGCCACAAGATGTAAATGGCAGGGCTGTTTGGTTAAAAGATTGTGGCTATTTTACATTGGGACTTAGTGAGTAGGGACATGCTGTTTATTTTCACTGTTTGTGAATTTAATGAGACTATCGGGATGAAGTCTGGTCTGGCCCAGAACTGCATACTTATGATGAGGCGGTCTAGTTGACATGTACTGTAAATCAACAAACTACAGTTTTGTGTTGTTTTAAATGCCTTTAAAGATTGAGTTGATCTGAAATAGTTGATTCCACAATATTAAACTGAAATATTAAACAAAAACCTAAAAAAATGACAGCTCCATTGTATAATATTGTATGACTTGAATTGTACAAACATGACTTTTAAAGTTTGTTTTTTTTTTCTACAAGAATCAAAAATCAGATTTTGCCATCTCGTATAACATTTTGTGACATTTTTAAAGGGGTCATCGGATGCTAAGTTCACTTTTACATGTTGTTTGAACATTAAAGTGTGTTGGCAGTGTATGTACAAATCTACCCTATAATGATAAAAATCCATGCAGTGGTTTTTAATTAATCTGTAAAAATAATATCCCCTTTTTCAAATCGAGCCATTCTCAGATGCCTGTCATTGTGGTGTCACAGAGGCCGCTCCCACGATAGTTGATTGACATGAGCGTCTTACCTAAGATCAGTTGTAGCAGTCCGACCTCCATGTTTTGATACCGGAGCAGGGATGTATGTTAGACAAGAATTGAGCGATTGAGGTGTTGTGTTGCTGGATGTAATAATGAACGTAGTGGTCGTTATTTACTCCCCACATCTGAGCTGCTGAAGATGCAGTGGATTACGTTTGTTTGTGAAGGGAATGCGTCTCCTGATCTACATATATCGTCTATGTTTGCGCGAATCATTCGTGATCCAGCTTCACTTACAGCAGAAGTGAGTATAAGGGTTTTTTATGAATCTTTGCGATTGCCTTCCTAATAATGTGCTAGTTAGCAAGTTTCACAGCTAAACGCTGCTAAATGCGGCTAAAGTAAACATGCTCGTCACTCCACAGAGAGAAGAGAGGGGCGGGGCGAGCAGAGCTCATTTGCATTTAAAGCAGCCTCGACCAGAATGAGATGATTTTTGCAGAGCTGATTTTGACAAGGTAAAAAGGGTGCTGTTTTACACTACCATTAAGAATTTTTAACCAAAGTATATTATAGACTTTTCATTAAGACCCTAAAGAATCATATCAACTTGTGGAAAATGGGCATCCGATGACCCCTTTAAAGCAGGTCAAAAACACAGAATAAAACAAAAAAGAAATCTATTTAGACTGAAATTAGCAGAAAGTTCTATTTGACCTAAAGTACTGATTATTTTACAGAAATTCCTCTAAAACCGAGCAAAATATACATGTACTTGATAAAAGGGATTCCCTTTTATGTGTTTTAGTGTTTTATAAGCAAGTGTTTCATGGCAAAAGAGATCTACAGTCCAGTTTGGGGTCAGTAAGATTTATTATTTATTTATTTTTTATTATTAGGGGTTGAAGCGCATAGCGATGAAACTAACGTTTGTTAGAATGGTCACGGATCAGCGGTTTCCATGTTGTAGAGACTTGAAACTTGGAGGGATGGTAGTACTCACACTGCTTACAGCATGACCAAAGCTCACCCCAATTGGCCTGACGGGGGCGCTACAGTGATCAAAAGTTCAAAATTGACTCCTAAACCATCAGTCGCAGACTCAAGTGTCTTATGTCGATGGAATCCTTGGATCAAAATGCATGCCTCACACTTGATCAAGTGCCTGGCAAAATGTTGGGGTATTTCGCATTTTTTTATAAAACCTACTTGTGCGAACTAGTCCTGGGTTTTTCGCTCGATCGGAACCAAAACAGTGCAAAGATTCTCTGAAGAGTGAATATTAATAATTATCAAAAAAAAACTTTAGACTTACCATTGCAAAGGGGCAGAAAAACGTTCAAAAGGGGGAGGACACGTTTAGTAAAATGCCTATAACTCCTGAACAGAATGAGATGTCTTTGCCAAACTCAAACACTTATGTAAGAGTTCAATCTGTGGGTGCAGGAAAAAAAATGCAGAGCTTGGCCACTTGGTGGCACTATATGAGGGAAAAAAACAAAAACGGCAATAACTGTGCAACCTTTTGTCCTATCAACATGAAAATTGGTGTGCACAGTCTTGGTCCAACCGACAAGTGTCTACAAGGACATTTGCATATATCAAATAACATTTGGCATCTGAAAATTTTGTGCATCTGTTAGACAAGGTTAACGAAGGCCGATTGGAACGAAACTCGGTGGGCCTATTCAACTCATGCCCCAAAAGGTCTGAGAGAAATTTAAAAAGGAATCGGCCACTAGCGTGGCCTAAACAAGCATGCAATGTTTTAAGGAGATCAGACAATAGCTGGGGCTACAACAGTCATAAACATAGGTGACCAGATGTACCCCTTCTGGGGACATGTTCAGCACAGAATTTCTAAATTGCATAAAATAACCAAGTGTTGGCGGTTTGCGCTGCTCCAATCAATCATTGTATGACATCAAAGTACCATGAGAGCGATTTTAAATCATGGACCTGTCTGCTCTGCTCTCGTGGTAAGTTGATGTTAAACAATGATCAATTGCCTATTCCATAGTAAATTACCTGGAAAAAATGCTTTTTTAATCATTGATTTCGGTGGGTACAGCTTTGCTAAATAATATGTAATGTCTTTTTCCATATATACATAAATGCCTTAAGCACTTGAACACCGGTAATCAGTGCTTGCAGCTATATTTATTGACTTTTTTGAAGGAAGTCACCAAAGCTGCATTTATTTGAACAGTAAATAATTGAAATATTATTATAATTTAAAATAGCTGCTTTCTATGTTGATATATTTGAAGATATAATTTATTTTTGTGTTGCAAAGCTGAATTTTCAGCATCATTACTCCAGTTTTCAATGTCACATGATCCTTCAGAAATCATTCTAACATGCTGATTTGCTGCCTAATATGTCTTACTTGATATGTAATTTACTTGCGAACTGCCTTAAAAACTTCAAAACAAAGATTTGACGCCACCTGGGAAAATCTAGCAAATTCGGCAACTACTTCTGGTTTTTTTTTTTTCTGTGCAGTTAACAACAAACTGTGGGCTGAGACCAAGTCTGAATTAATCACACAACCCCTGATGACAATTCTGACAGATGTACTGCGTCAGCTGAAATAATATCACTCCCTGTTAACACCCAGGACTGTTTTTGTTGTTAGGCGACATCCGGTACAGCGCATCTGCTGATAAACTACGAGCTTGGCTTTTACGCCTCACAAGTGGCCAGATCCTACTGTCAGATCGCAAAATACATTTACTTATATTTATCTTCAGCACACTCGAAACGTGTGTAGCTCACGGGGGGGGAGACATCTACAGGAGGGAGAAACCGCAATCTATCTGGCAGATTACCTCCATCAAAACATATGGGCCTGCTCATCCATATCGTTCACGTTTCTGGGCCACAGAGATATAAAACACTAGCGGCTCCATTCTGTACTGTAAGCTGCTTAACAGTAGCTGTGATAATTCAACATGTGATACCCCTTTCCAGAGCCGCTCTATATCTTTAGGGGGCGATGAGAAAGGTATGGCCGGTCTTTGCGTACGACAAGTCGTATTTATGGCTTTCTAACCTGACAAGCTGCAGAGTTATATTTATATCAGATGGTTCCATGCGAGCGGAGGCTATGGGACTTGGCTGATTTTGATGGAAAGTTAAGATCTGCGACCGGACGGAGTTAATTGAAAATGCATGCGGCCCTTGGATTTCTTCTTTTTCCTGAATCTGTGCATGTGTGTGTATGTGTGTGTTTATGTTGTGTGTGTAAGAGCATGTAGGGGAGGGAGACGGTGACGTGTGTGAATGCGTGTATGTTTGTGTGACTTTCTGTTTTTTTAAGATACACCTGGCCTCAGTAACGGTTTCATAAGCTCCGATGGAAAGATCTACAAGCAGAGACATGGGTTTGCCTCTTTAATGAACCGACAAAGGTCCCACCCACATAAATAAACAATTAATTATGGAAACAGAAAGCCCATTTATAGAAGGTCAACACACGGACACAGAGACCGTCCAGTCCAATAACTGTCGTATTTATCTACATACATTATAGCCATTTTCTATCACCATTTCATAAGCAATCTCCCAGCTTTCCTTAAAAACAAACAAACAAACAAACAAACCCAGCAAACAAAAAAGGCTTTTCTACAATGGCGTTTTAGTGCCACGTTAAAAAAATCATAATATTTTGAGAATAAAGTTGAAATATTTTGACAATCAAGTCAATTTTTTTTTACAATAAAGTCAAAATTTTGAGAATTAATTCGTAGCAATTGCAAGATTAAAATTAAATATTTTGAGAGCATATTCTAGCCTATTACGCATGCAAACGGCCAGAATTGGGAGCAACGGAAGAAAGTCTCAACTTTTTAAAATCTGTCAGTTTTATAGCGAAATACAAACAATATGTCTTACAATAATGTGTTTTTCACGGTCTTTAATGTGGCTTGATAGATCGCTGTATTTGCCTCAGTTTAACAGCATGTGAATAAATCGCCTTTCCAATTAAAACGAGACATTCGTTTCATTAAATAAGGGTATACTGTTTTTTTTCATTCTGATGTTCCTTCAAGTTTATATTAGTGTTGTCACGATACCAACATTTTGACTTTGATAAGATACCAGACTAAAATATCACGACACTACTACTGAACCGATACTACGAAAAAACATAAAACAACAGGCAAAGTAATTAAGTAATAGATGATCCAAATGGGGATCATAGTTTTTTTTTTTTTTTTTTATCTATTAAAGCAAAGCATTTCATCCCCCCTTCATTATATGACGATAGTTTTCTACTTTATTCTACTTAATTCTCAAAATATTTCGACTTTTTTCTCATAATTTCGACTTTATTCTCGAAACAATTTGATTTTATTATCTAAATATTTTGATTTTATTCTCTAAACGTTTCGACTTTATTCTCAAAATATTTAGACTGTATTCCCGCAATTTTGACTTTATTCTTGTAACATTTCTACTTTATTCTCAAAATTTCGACTTTTATTATTGGAATTTTGACTTTATTCTTAAAATATTTAGTTTTTATTCCTGAAACATTTCGACTTTATTTTCGTAATTTAGACTTTATTCTGGAAATAGTTCAACTTTATTCACAAAATAATAATCTTAGATTTTTTTTTATTTTTTAACAAGGCACTTAAATGCCATCACATTATTCAGACCGACAGCAAACTAGGGACAACAAATGCTCACCAAGACTGCATTTATAAAAAAATTAAGAAATAAACACAACAAAAACAGTAATGTTATGTAATATTTTTACAATTTAAAATAACTTATCTATTTGAATATATTTTAAAATGTAATTTATTCCTGTGATCAAATTCTGAATTCTCAGTATCATTACTCCAGTGTCACATGATCCTTCAGAAATCACTCTAATATGCTGATTTGCTGTTCAAGAAACATTTCTTCTTATTATTATTATAAACGTTGAAAACAGTTGTGCTGCTTCTTTTTTTTTTTGGAAACAATCATGTATTTAAGATTCTTTGATGGATATAAAGTTAAAAAAAATCAGCATTTATTCGAAATAGAAATTTTTGTAACATTAAGTGTCTTTACTGTCACTTCTGATTAAAAGTTTTAATTTCTTTTAATGCTTAATGTTTAACTGACCACAAACTTTTAAATAGTAGTATAAATATAAAAATAGGAACAATTAGGCCAATATATATACAATATTGGTGACACAATGCCTATAAAATGATTAATATTGATAACCAATATATAATATAACCAAACATTAGATGTTTTGGCATATTCACCCTAAATTTGTAATAATAGAATAAAAATCATAAACACTGTCAAACAAGAGCTTTTGCTGACGACTGGGTTTCTGAAAAAGAGACAAACTAAAAACTGAAATCAGTCAATCGCCTTTAAAGTCCCCAGTTTTGCATGTCTTAACACATGTCCTATAGATTCTCAAACTTCAGGGACAAAGCACGCCATTAGACGTAAGATGCGCCACAAACACGACTACGTTTTGCAATTCGCACTGGTGGTATTAGCAGGAGGGACACAGTTTTTAAAATGCAGGATGAGTCTTCAATATTTTGGGTTTGTTTTTCCAGAAGACAAAGACTGTAAAAAGCTCAAGCTGACGGCCTCAAAGCTAACAGACATGGAATAACAGCCACAAAACTCTAATTCTGATTTCACAGGGTCTTTAAATGTCAAGCGGCTGACGTTTACTGTGTATTATTCAAACATATGCTCAAACCCACCCGGCACGTTGTGTTTTTTGCGGCCAGAGTACATCATCGCTGACCAAATGGCAGAGTGCGGCATCTCAGGTGCAAAACCAGGGTGGACTGTACCAGCGCCAAGCGTTAAACCTCTCCAAACCCCCAAGCCTGACTCATAAAGCCGGCCTAAGCTGCGTGCGAGAGAAAGGTCAGGTTCTAGTTGCATTCATAAAAAAGGAAAGAATGAAAGAAAGAACGAAGGGGAAAAAGGCAGCAGCCGGGGCTTTCATGAATGGACCATTGTGATGCACGGCAGTCTCGTCAGTGAATGTTTTCAATTCCATTTGATCCTGTAGTAAGGCTGCTAATTGGTGAAGCGTGTTCCACAGGTCAGCGTAAGGTTTCTCTTTCCACAAACGCACACTGCTCCCTCTGTGGATGGCAAAAAGAGCGAACAGGCCCTGCAAACAGCCACCGGCAACCATTTGGATGGTCGGAGTGATTTACCGCCTCACATCGGTCAGAAATAGCTGTAAATCCGGTCGGAGGACGGTGACTTTTGCAATGGAATCATCTGTGGTTTGCGCACCACGTGTCAGGAATGATGCTTATGTGAAACGACAAGGACTTGACTGTATTCTGCACACATTCCTCCGTCCAGATGATGTCCTTTTTTTCTAAACCTAGCTTTTTTCTAACCTCAACCTGCACTGCCATCAAGGTGCATGTGCACCGGTTTGTTTGCCTTGAATAACAAACAATTAGATTGCGATCTGGTCTTTAAGCAAAAACACACTTGTACCAAATATGCGCCTGGCCCACAGTGTTTGCATCCCTCAGTTCCAGCATCACTCAACCTTTCACCTCTATCTCTCCTCTGCTTCCTTAAGAGGGACTGGAGTTGGATTACCGCTCTAATAAAAAACAGGTGCTTTCATAAGCGTCAGCTGCACGCACATGGAGAGTAAACGCAGAGATGCTACAGTCACGAGAGTGTGCATGAAACAGCTGCAAAGGAGAATCTGACTCACCCACAGGTTTACACCGCCACCTTGTGCTTACTTCACGAACTGCACACCTCCAGCACTTCAAAACAGGGTTCTCTGTTTTAACAGTGGGACCTAGGGGACAATCAACAGCAATTGTAACTAAATCACAATTACATAATTTCATAAACTGTAATTTAAGATAGTCACACAACAGAGAAAGACAAAACATACATATTACGTTATTACTTTACCTAATTATTCCCTGCTATGTACATTTCACATTCAAAACTATCAATAAAGCTGACAAAATGTTATCGTAGCTATTTTAGATTTCTCATACAGCACCACAGAACATTGATAAGAAACATTTGATCTACCGATTTGTTTTAATTTCATTGTTCATGGTAGAAGAACTGTAGATCATGTAGATCTCAAATTTAACCTTGATTTTGAATTAAAAAATGTATGGCGTTCATCAACCACACTGCTTGTAGAATTGTGTTGCTTTACCTTAGCTTAGCTAGTAGTGATGGGTCGTTCTTGAACGATTCGTTCATTTTGAACAAATCTTTAAGTGACTCAGGAAAAACGAGTCGTCTCTGAGAGTGATTCGTTTAGTCGCACATGCGCAACATCCTATTAGGTTCTGTACTGGACCCAGCCAACATTGATTTGTGGGCCCTATATGGGTTATACCTGGGCAGCATGGGCTCCATGTTGGCATGGGCTGAAAATGGGCAATTTATGTGGGTCCCATGTGTGTTTCATGTGTTTCGAATTAGTTCACCTGTTTTGAGTCTTCAGGTTTTTTGAGTCGTTCGTTCATCCATCCTCTGAATCCATCCTCTGCACCTCAATAACTGTCTGGTTCAGCTCAGCTACCAAAACTGATCTTAGAAGACTACAGAGGACAGTCCAGACTGCTGAGCGAATCATTGGTACAACCCTCCCTACCCTCCAAGATCTGTACTCATCCAGAGTGAGCAAAAGGGCTAGCAAAATCATTCTGGACCCCTCACACCCAGCCCACTTCCTCTTTGAACTGTTGCCGTCTGGTCGGCGCTACAGAGCACGGACTACCAAAACAGCCAGACATAGAAAAAGCTTCTTCCCTCAGGCCATCTACCTCATGAACAGTTAAATGTTCGCCCCACTGTGCAATAAAATGTGCAATACCGCTATACATACTTATATTTATTATAGATTCCATACACTCAATTCCTTTGTATAATTTGTATATAGAACATCTGTACTTACATTATATTGTCTTGTGTATTGTTTTTTACATATTTATTCTAATCACTCGTTTTTTGTCTATTGTTTGTGTCTTTTCATATATTTATTCTAATCACTTGTTTATTTCTGTTATCTGTGTCTTGTCACTTGTGATCCTGTCTGTGCACTGGAAGCTTCTGTCACCAAGACAAATTCCTTGTGTGTGTAAGCACACTTAGCAATAAAACTCTTTCTGATTCTGATTCTGATCTTATGGGGCTATCAAGTGATGAACGAACGACTCAAACCCGAAAACTTGTCAGATAAGAGGTGAGGTGAGCCCTAGGTAGACCCAGGTAAACAAATAATTATTCTTTTCTGTTTCTTATAGCTTTATAGTTTTGTCTTGTTTGTAGGGTGATCAATGTTTGTGTAAGCAGTAGATGTGTTAGAGAAGTAACACGTAACATTTTAATTATATTTTGGTAAAATGAACTAAATGACTCGAAAAAAGATTCGTTCATTTTGCTGAACGAGACTCAAAGGTCAGAGTCGGTAAAATGATTCGAACTTCACATTACTACTAGCTAGCGGCTCTTTTTGCCTCACCTGACAAAGCTTCTGTTCCTAACACACAGTACCTTAACGCCACAAAATAACCCAAGTATTTCTACATAAATAAATAAAGTTTTACGTACGCCTAGCAGCTGTCACGTCAGCCTTTTGATCCATCAGTGTTCCTAATATTCCTTGACGTGTTGCAAGCTGGAAACACATGTATTAAGGATTGTCATCGAAGAAGAGATTGACAGAAAGTCCTGCATGGTCAAATTATCAACAATAGATGGCTCTGGTTCACACACTTTGGGAACCAGAATCAGAGCAAAAAATATTTAACAGTTCTAGATGTTATTTATGGTTGTGTGACCTAAATAATTAGAGCTTTGTTAGACCAACAGGCCTATTCGACCACACCACCCCTGACTGTGTAGGGCAGGAACCCCAAGGATGATATTCTTTACGCAGGCAGTTGAAATAAAAGAACTAGAATGAATGTTTTCAACTAACAACAGAGAACTTGATTTTCATGATGCACCTGTATGGTGGCTAAGGTTAGACCTGTACTTAAAATGACAATAATAATAATAATAACCTTCAAGAAATGTTTTAAATAGGGCTCCATGATTCTGCGGACGGAATTTACTGAATAACGCAGAATGTCATGGAATTTGTGAAAGTTTTAATGAATTAATCAAAAGTAGGTCATTACACTTAAATCAAACCGCAATATGGACTAGTATCTGTAAAAATTACGCCATAAAAATACCATTTAAATGTGAGTCCTGCATCCTGTGTGTCTCTGTTTTAATGAATGGAGCAGACCAGCAGTTTTGTTTACTACACACACTGAAGCACGCGTGACGCTCATGGTGATTTCAGGATTTGACCGTTCCATATTAGGAAAACTAGCGTCATATCATATACACACAGAAATGTAATGGTAGACCCGTCAAAATACAAGTCCGGTTTAACTTGAACACATTGTGCCAGAAATATATTACTACTATTACTACTACTACTAAAATGAAACAAACATTATTTTTTTAGGATATAATCACACAACATTTCTTCAATGTTTTAATTTTAATAGTAAATTACCCTTTTTTGCCAAAAAAAGTTTGCTTAAATTTCAATAATTAATAGATAAATTAAATGAATGTTTATGCCTTCATTTGATAACCAGAACATTTTAAATACACAACACAGAATTTCTGAGGGTAAAAAACCTTTCATGAGGCTATTTTAAGAATAATTTTGAATAAATTAAGTATGCATTCAAATAATTAGACATGCTAAAACAGAATTTGATAACAATAAAACATGGTGAGAAAAAAATAAAACTTTTCATAGGGCCCTAAACATGTAATTTTTGTTAAACTTTTATTAAACTGATGTGAAATTGTATTAGTTTCATGATTTTAATTAATTAGACATGCTCTTTGGTTAATAACATTTAATTTAACCGTTAAAAAGGAGCTGATACAAATTAAAACGGAAAAAAAACTGAATCCAGAAAAATTCAAACGGAATTTAGAAAAAAATAAAACGTAATCTTGGAAAAAATAAAACAGATTTCATAGGGCCCTATTTAAATTAAAGTTCAAAATTAGTCCACTTCCTTTTTATAAAATATTATTTAAAATATTAAAATAAATGTTATTTAATAAGACTAAATCAGGCTTATTAATTATGCTAGACCATATAATACAATTTTAAGGGTCAGGTCATGTAGAAATAGCTCTTAATGTTTTCACTTCTTACTCTGTACTACAGCATTCTTCCTCATTTTCTGATGTCATCATAATCATAGGTTTCACATTACTCATTTCCACTCCCAAAGAAACTCCCATGAACAATGATTGGCTTAGGTCCTCTATAAATCACCGAAACTTCCCAGGTGATATTTGTACTTGCTACCAATTCTGATTTATCAGGTATGGTTTTGAATCTATTACTTATTCCTTACTTACACTTATACTTATCTATCACAGCTTTTGAAGAATATTAATTTTGTTCTGTTTTAGTGAATTAAGCAAGAACTTTATTTAAATTGGAATAAAAATATATATCTAATAGATGACAATTGATCATTTGTGGTTTTTAATATTAAATGAAGTTCTTCTATGGAAAAGACAACATTACTAACCAGACAACAAACAAATATTTGTTTTACATTATAAATAAGTCTGTATAAATATTGGCAACACTTCAGTATGCTCTAATAACATAAAGTGTGTTTTGTTTTCTCAGAAATGTTTGAAACAATGGACAATATTATTAGAAGTGTTCTTTCAAAAATGTCTGAAATTAGATTATTAATGATTGATAGAAAAAAAACTCATAATGGGGATGAATTAAGTATTCCATTTTATAGAAAATCGTTTTGTTCTGATGAAATATTACCTGACAGTTTAAAAAGGTTAAAATCTACACCTGGTCCTCTAGTTATCGAAAATGGTAAAATTATGTCTTGTAATGACAAATGTTTATCAGGCCAGTTTCCCTGTTACATTTTAGTATGGTCATCAGATATTAAGAAAGGTTGGATCAGCAGAGGTCTAGGGTTCTATTACAGGTCTAAAACTGTAATAACAGCCAAACATGTCATAGAAGGTTACGAAAATTACGATATATATGTCCTTTTTTCAACTCATGAATATTGCTTAATATATAACGTCCAGGAAATCGTCCCAGAACCTAACCGTGATATTGCTTTAATTAAATTATGTGGATGTTTAGATCCATTACAAAACATGAAACTAGAAATAGGCCAGTTAGGTGAAAATATGGAGCTATATTTTTATGTATTAGAGTCAGGGCATTTTAGAAGAAAAGACTGTAAAATCAAAATCCCCAATACAAATATGAAAATGCAAATGAATTTAGCTAATGAATTTGTTATATCTGAAGCAGGCAGAAATGGAGACAGTGGAACACCTATTTTTTCAAGCTCCGGCATTTGTGTTGGATTATATATTGCTGATTTCACTGCAATAAACTCATTAAACCCAGTTAAATATGGCAGAGCTTTACACTTAACACCTCTCTGATTTTACTGTAAACATATAAATATTTACCATAATGGATTTTTTTTTAACATTTTTTTAATGAAAAAAAAAAAAAAAACACTGAAAAACAAAATAACAAATTTTTATTTATATATATAAAAAAGGGAAAATATATAAATGTTAAAAGTGTTTCTCAATCTTGCTCCTTGGACCTAAAACTAAAACCACAAAAAATAAAAAAAAAAAAAAAATAAATAAAAGTTTTACCTTCATCTTACAATCTTATAATCCTATATAATTAATCTTATTTTGTTTGAACTAGTTGAACTAAATAAACTAACATGAATAGATAAAAATTACTGATTAACTACTGTAAATGGAATCTATAATTTTAAAAAACGAATAAAAGTTACAAAACTTTAACTGATGTGACAACATAAAGATAAAATCTAATTCAAAATATTAACAATGGGGAACCAAAATCGCATCAATGCAAAAACATGCTTTTGGAACCTTTATTTTTAAGAGCATATAAATGATACTAAAATAACACAGGTTTTGGACAGCGAAGAGATCTAGAATGTAAACTGTTTGGGCGAGGGAGTGGAGGTGGCAGGGTTGGGTGGGCAAAACCACAGGACAGGGCAGACAGGGACATGATTGAGAAACACTTTGAAAACATTTACAAACATAATTGGCATTTTTGCACTTCTAATAATATTGTCCATTGTTTGGCAAATACCCGAAGAGAGATCTTGTGTCTTGCCCACAACAATACCTTGTAAGTTGTTTGTTTGCACAATCATTTAAAAAGGTCAAACAAAGTAGATGAAATGATCAAAATGAAACATTCTAAATGTAATTTAAAGGTATGCTGGTCTGGAGCATGTGGAATCTACATTAAGGTGGTGCAGGAACAATAATTGCTTTGGTAAGGAAAATTGTTATTTAAATTATTACTCATTGTTTGGGACAGAACTTTTTACTTAATTCCACTTCAACTGTTCACTAATTGTTCTGATAGTGTTCATTTGGTGTGAAAACAGATTACACTAAAGTATTGCACCACTACAGGACCAAGATTGAACCTTTTCAAAATGCATGAAATGTATAGATGAATAACTATTTTTGAGAGTGTCAGAATCTGTGCAAAGATGTATGAAGTTGTTTTTTATTGTCAAAAAATATAAAGAAATGCAAAGATCTGTTTCAAGATATATATTTTTCTCTCTTTCTCCCTTTCAATTTCATCTTTAAAACAACTAGAATGACCTCCAGGCCACATACGTCACTTTTGGGTCAAGTTACACTCAGACGATCTCTCTTTGTAAATTACATCTGATCTAAAAAAAAAAAAAAACAATGTCAGCAAATATCAATTCAAAGGAACAACTTGATTTACAAACAAAGCCAGAAGCCAGGAGAGCAACTGTGCCTTGACCAACACAACAGTAAGACTTTGAATTAAATACTGCAGAACTATATAAATGAAATCATCAGAAAGTTTGCAAAGATCAATTATTTTTACATTTATTGTATTTTATATTTACTCTCTCTCTTTCTTTAGGAACATGACACCCCCTCTGCACATCACACTATCTGTCAGTCTCATGTTGAAAAATACAACCACCTACAACCATTTGACCATCTCTCCTTGAATAATATACAAATAAATATGTAACAATGTTTTTGTTCCTTTGAATAAATTGTGAGCATTGCAATGGGTTTGTTTTCATTTTACTGACTACTGTCCAGCTGATAATTTGTTGTCATGGTGTTAGCAATGGCATACTGAGGGTGTGTCCACTAAAGTTTATAAATAGTCATTCCTGAGTCATTCTACCCAGCCCTCACTGAGGTGACCCAGGTAAAAATAAAGTGTACTTAAATGTACTAAAAAAAATATTAAAAATAATAAATGAGCAAGTACATTTGTAGTAGCTACATATTGTGCTAAATAAAACTGCAAAATGTATACACTATAAATACACTAATTAAAAGTATATTTCTATACTTGCAAAAGTATACTAAATACCACTGATATTTAAATCGATTTTTAGTGCATTGAAATAAAGTATACTACCGCTATTTACTTTTATTAGTGGTTTTGTTAAAAGTGTGCTTAGAATGACTTAAAAATGAGTTCAATGTTAGTACACTTTTATATAGTTATCCTAAGTTTAAATTAAAGTGATTTTATTTAAAATATATTTATAACTATACTATATAGTAATAGTTATAAGTACATTAAGTGCAGTGTTGGGGGTAACGCATTACAAGTAACGCGAGTTACGTAATAATATTACTTTTTTAATATGACTTTTTTCAAGTAACTAGTAAAGTAACGCATTACTAAAAAAAATATAGAGTTACTTTTTCAAATAAGTAACGCCAGTTACTTTTTTCCCCATTTATGGATTGACAAGACTCCTGTCGGGAAATTGGGAGTAAACATGATGTTACTGTATTCTAGATTAATGTGAACATGCATTAATTCATCTCACTCACAAAAAACAGATTCAGTATTCCTCAAAATGAATGAAAACAGTGAAATGCAAACTCAGAATAAGACACAACCCTGCAATAATTAAATATGTTAAATAAAACAAATATCCTTTATGTATTTAATTCCATTTTATTAACCAGTGACTTTGCTGCTGACCTTTGATAATGCAATTCAGCCAGACTAATAAGCAAAAAACTACTTTAGATAAACTAACATTTATGCTTCATTTTTTTTTTTTATATCTGAAGAGTGATCTCCTGCATCAATGTACTTTTGAACTCTACTGAAAATACTTTTGAGGTTAATTTATTTCACTTTTGGTGAAAAAGGGCTTTTACATTAGAATTGTTTTATATTAAAAACAAAGAAGCAAGCCTTGCCCAGATTTAAAAGGAAATGCAAAATTAACGTAACGCATTACTTTCCATATAAAGTAACTAAGTGACGTAATTAGTTACTTTTTTCAGGGAGTAATGCAAAATTGTAATGCATTACTTTTAAAAGTAACTTTCCCCAACAGTGATTAAGTATACATATTAAGTACACTTAATACAAATAAGCACTAACACTTCAATTGATTTCAAGTGTCAGTACTACAATGGTTTTACATTAACTTTAGTGGATTTTTATATAAAATAGAACTAAGTTCTATTTGGATTTTCATGAAAAAACACAGTAGAAATGTATTACTTAAGAAAAACCCTATAGGTTTACTTAGGCTACTGTAAATGCACTAATAGCACATGATTGGATAATTCATTTATGTTTTCAGACGTGTGCCAAAATTCACAATCTAACAGTAAGTATACTTTTAGCATAAAGTAATAGTGTACTTAATTGTACTAAAGACACCATAAACATGTAGTTAAGTATATCATATAAAGGTAATGTTAACATAATTATAATACATTTGAAATTAATTAATTTTATCTATAAAAATATGTGGGCAATACATTACAAGTACATTTAGCAAAAGCGTGAACTCAGAGGAAGTGCCTTGAGGGTTTAGAGTGCGATTTGGGAGAGGGCTATTGAACATGTTCATACACAAATCAGCAGTCTCTTCCTTACAGTGTTTAGTGCAAAAAAAAAGTGAAAGTGACGATGTATTGTCAGGTATGGTGACCCATACTCGAAATTGGTCCTCTGCATTTAATCCATCACGAATGCATACACACAGCAGTGAGAAGTGAACACACACGCACACAGACTGTGAACACACACCCGGAGCAGTGGGCAGCCATTGCTCCGGCTCCCGGGGAGCAGCTGGGGGTTCAGTGCCTTGCTCAAGGGCACTTCAGTCATGGTACTGAAGGTGGAAATCCCCACCTTCAATTCCTGCTGGTGCAGGAATCGAAACTTTGGGTTACAAGCCCAACTCTCTAACCATTAGGCCGTGACTGCCCCACATGGGCAGCATTTAATGGTTAATTACTGTTCTCCAGCATACTAAGGCCTCCGTGTCAGTGAAACTACACTGTCATTCTAACTGAAATATTTTCCGGAATAGGCAGTACATCTAGAAAGGACTCAAATCTCAGACTACAATGAAAACTTCATGCCCAACAGTAGGGTGTAACTTTGATGACAAATATACCTTAACCGACTTTCCCAGCTTGATTTAACTGATTGCAAAAGTGTGCAGATGACTGTGACAGCAGGAATGTCTTTGCAAGGAGTGAGAAAAGCTAGCACTGTGCAATCCCTACCTGTGTGCTACATGAAATTTGATTTCTTGTAAATCACACCCATGGAAAGAAGCTTATATCATTTCACATTCATATGCAAGCAATTCATATGAAATGCTTTTATCCATTTTATCCATTAAGTATTTGTTTCATCTGCCATCTGCTAATTCCATTGAGTCTATTGAGCATTCAGCTGCTTTTGTAGCTTCAACTTATCTCATTAGTTACATTTAAATTATTGATACTTAATCGTTTGATTTGCCCAAACAGGTTTAAATGTATTCAATAAAAAAGTTGAAGATTTAGGTGTTTTCAGTTTTATTGATTATCCATCAGAACAAAAATAATGGTCTGCCAGATGGAGATATTTAATAGATACTTACTTTCAGACTGAGTTCCGACTATATTTTTATAATATATTTGAAGGATTTTTTAAATGAAAATGTATGCATAAACGCATATTGTTTTACGTCTGTTTCTTTTTGTACAGTGCCTATAGAAAATCATCATACCCTGTGAAAACCTTTTCTATTTGTCACATTTCACTGTGGAAAATAAAATAAATTAAAGCTGGCTGCACACTAGATGATTTTCAAATCTTAACCTATTTTAAAACCATGCGAAATCACTGACATGACAGTTTCAGACGATTTTTAGCCTTATAATCCTCTGAACGCACACACTAGACGATTCGACCAGACTGCGCACACTTGCTGATTGTAGGAACGATTTCACAGTGACACGAGAGCTTACGGAGGCTCATGAGATCAAACGTGACTAGAGAAGAAAAACAAATAGAAGACAATCGATGTTGTCAGCTGGTTCTCCTGGTGCGCGTTTTGTTTCACAGTGAAAAACAAAGTATAAAAAAGAAAATCGGTGATGTATTCTGTTTTCATGCCATTTTTGCGGCTGCCAAGTTTCAGCTATAGAAGCACGCAGCATCCGGTAAGTGACACTTGCTTGGTCTCATTGGCTAACCCGGGTATCACGTCGGAGACAGCCCGATCAAGAATCCTAAATATAAAACATGCTTGATATTTACGATTCGTGTTCGGGGACATTTTGTCTTGATCGGGAGCAGTTAAAGTGCTCCTATTATGCCTTTTCAAATATGACCTTTCATGCAGTGTGTTATGTAGCTGTATGTGAACATAAACTATCTGCAAAGTTGTGACGCCGACAATGCACAATAAATAAAGCAATTCTGCAAGGAAGAATGGGCAAATATTTCCCAATCAAGGTGTGAAAGGCTAGTACAGACATATCTGAAAAGAATGATGGCTGTAATTAAAGCAAAAGGTGGCTCTACTAAGTATTAAATCAAGGGAATGATGACTTTTCCAACCCTGTTATTTTAGTTTTTTTTTTGTTTCTTATTAATTTGCAGAACAGTTGTGTTCATTGGTACTTTCATTGACTTAAGGCTGTACGACAAATAAAGTAATTATTTCAAAGGGTATGATGATTTTCTACAGGCACTGCAGTGGAATAGCCCTTAGGACTAATGAAACCTAAATTAACTAACAATAAACATTTAAACTAGCACAACATTAAATAAATAAATAGTCAAAGTACTAATACATTATAATACAAATAACCAACTATGGCCTTGAATTTGACTTCTTCCATACAGGTGAATCACAGGTTTAAGTTTCATTTCACATGCTGTACTAAATGAACACCAGTATTTGCAGGTCTTAAAAAATGAACACCTTCTTTGTTACAGAGAGAATGCAGTATGCAAGGATAGACGAGTGATTGAGAAATGCACGGCAGTTGCAATGAGTAAGTAATCAGGAATCAGGAATCTTGGCATTACAACACTATTCAACTACTTACTACTAAGTTTCACTTTACTCTTTGTTCTCCTAAAGCTAAATCGTTTTTTTCTCTAAAGCACACCTCCTCATGTTCTCAACCAGTAAAAGTAGGATAAGTTTCACTTTCACTCTAAAGGAAACTCCCATGTACAACCCACGAGTAATGATTGGTTCAAATCCTGTATAAATCACAGAGACCCCCAGGTGCTCTTTGTAGTTGCTACTACAAAGATGTCTTCTGAAAATATGGTTTAAAAACAATATAAAATATTCATTTGTCCAGTGATTTCAATGGTAACTTAATTGTTTAATTTCTTAAGTTGAACAAAAATAGAAAGCTAAATGACGATAATGTACATTGAGTGCTCTTTGTAATCTCACACAGTTCTTGTTCTTCAGTTCTTCACAGTTCATATTATTTGTTGTAGGAAAAATCTTGTGACCAAATATGTATTATACACTATAATTACGTCTACATAAGTTGCAACATAAAGTATCTTTTTTGTTTTCTCAGTGAACACATTAAAACAATGGACGATATTATTTGCTTTGAAAATAATCAAACTACTGATACTTTACCATTAGCTAATATAAACCTCTATTCTTATGGGGATAAATTAAAAATACCATTTTTTTCTTCAACTTTTCATTCGAATAAAACTTTAGATGAGAGTTTAAAAAGATTAGAATCTACATCTGGCCCTTTAATTATCAAAGATAATCAAATTATAACAAACAAAGATGTAAAATTAACAAGCAGGTTTCCCTGCTATATCTTACTTTGGCCAAAAGATGGGAAAAGTGATTTAAAGTTTGGTCAAGGGTTTTATTATGGGTCCAACTTTATAATGACAGCCAAACATGTTATAGAGGATAACAACAATTTTAATATATATGCCCTTTTTTTTCCATCTTGTACATTGTTAAATATGTGTTTAATATTTAAATGTTATAATACCTTACCTTACTTTTATAACAGGCATTTTGAAAACCAAGATATTGCATTAATTCAATTACAAGGATCTTCAGATCTACTACAATACATGAAATTAGAAATAGGTGAGTTAAGTGAAAATGAGGAGCTATATTTTTACAAACTAGAGAGTGGCTGTTTTGTAAGAGAGGAATGCACAATTTTAAAAAGCCCACATTCAAAAATGAGCGAGAAAATGTATGTAAATGAATTTGTTATATCTAAAGCAGGCAAAGAAGGAGACAGTGGAACGCCTATTTTTTTCAAGATCTGGCATTTGTGTTGGATTATATTTTGGTGTTTTCACTGAAGACTCATTAAACCCAGTGGAATCTGGGAGAGCTTTAAAATTTGACAGAAATGTTTTTAGAAATAATTGTATTATTAATTTTTTTTCTTTTGTCCCTACCCTTTCCATTCTTCCCAATGTAATTAATAATTTATCTTCATTGTTTTAGAAAAAGAAATTATTTAGAGATTTAAATCATAGGCAAAATAACAAAAAATAATCTATTATAATAAGATTGATTTAAATAATATTAAATAATAATATTTAAATAAGATTTCTATAATGCTATTGTTAAATAAAAACATTTTAATGAAATAATAACATATAAAAATATATCTATACAAAACTAATTGGAAATACAGATATATTTACAGTCTTTCTCAGATTGCTCATGCATCTTACAACATCCCTTAAAGCTGATGGGCTAAAT
The DNA here is from genome assembly GCF_022985175.1 of Labeo rohita. Taxonomy (NCBI): domain Eukaryota; kingdom Metazoa; phylum Chordata; class Actinopteri; order Cypriniformes; family Cyprinidae; genus Labeo; species Labeo rohita. The sequence goes on from NC_066888.1 coordinate 28,912,943, forward strand.
CTGGTGTGGTAAATAAGGGAAATATCTAGAATGTTTAGGTGTAGAGTTGGTGGTGGAGGTGGCAGGTGTTGGAATGAGAAACCCATTAAAACATCTATTATCAGTTGGTAGTGAGGGAACTGTAACATAACTAGCAGTTCTCATATAGCAAATAATATTGTCCATTGTTCGCAACTACCCGGAGAGAGATTGTGTGTCTTCCCACAAAAAAAAAAAACCCTCGTAAGTCCTTTAACAAAATATTGGTGACATATTTTTTGTAGAATTGTTTCCTGCTAAATTTGGTTAACTTATCACTGCACAAAAGTGTTATCTAAATATGAAATACTTGCAGGTGTCGTATGTTGGTCTGAAGCTGAGGAAATCTTCATCAAGCTGATGCAGGAATGGTCTTGAAACCATGGTCTCTTCAACAGTTATTATTCAGTTAGTGTTATTTTGGTGTGGAAACAGATTTTAAGGAAATCTTGTATTACTACAGAGCCAAGATAATACCTTTTCAAATACAGATAAAGACTTTTTGTTGAGGTTCTTTTCAAAGTTTTACATTTTTTTAATCTATATTGACAGAAAAATGTTTGATAAGTGTGAAGAGTTTCAAGATATAACCATTTCTCTCATTCTCATTCCTGTTCCTGTTTCTCTTTTCTTCTCTCTCTTTCATGCTGGGAAACAGAATGTCATTTAAACTGCATACGTCACTTTTGGGTCAAGTTACATTCAGACAACCTCTCTTCGTTAAATTACAAGTTATACCTGCTGAAAAGCAAGAAAAGCAACAATTATACTTTTAAGCAACGCCAGGAGAGAAAGTGTGTCTTGGCCGATGCAATAGTAAGTGTTTACATATAACTAATTAAATGGCATTTATTCTATAATTGCCTGAAAGGTACACGAATGTTACTTTTTAATAAAATCATTTAAATTGTGTAGTAATTGCATGTTTTTTGTTGAGCCTTTGTTAAAGTGTCTTTGTTAGTGTTGGCACACAATCGTGAGAATCATTGCAGAGACTAATAAAATACAGTTTTCAGTCATAATTACAGAAACAAAATTATAAATAACTACTAAGATCTACTGTATATCAAGGTCTTTCTCACTCTCTTTCCAGGAGCATGACAGCCTCTGCAGCTCAATGAATCGCTCTGTGTCATGAGACCATCACTTCTAAGTCAAGTCACAAACTGATCATCTTTCCTTGAATAATATTGTTTTTTGAATTTAATAAATTTTGAACACTGCAATGTGTTTGTGTTCTTTTTTCACTATTTAATACTTGCCTTCTAACAGAGAACATTTCTAGAAAACCGCAAACCTTAGCATACAGTGAAACTTTATTACACATCATAATCCAATAGTGAGACAAGCTATAACAGTTTTACACCAAAGTATGAGACACATTGTGCCAAAACAGGAGGGAGAATTACAGACAATGAACAAAACATGTTTTAACTTATTTCAGCACAACAAATGCCAACCAGGTCCTAAATAGTAAAAAAAAATATCTTTGTTATTTTTTTTTATCACTGTATAGCAGGCCAAAAATCTTCTGTGTCTGATATTTCCTTTTCCAAAGCATAACATTTTACTGATAGCAAAAGATGACTGTGAGAAGAAGAGTTAGGAACAGGAACAAAGTGGCTCTTTTCATTTTCAAGAAAAGAAGCTTGTGATTTCATTTCTTATCTTTCATATATTGATATTGATTTATATTTATCACTTCAGATTATTATGTAAATAATTATATACAAATTAATACCTAGGGACATAGTAGTATACTTAAAGTACAGGGGCGGATCTAGAAAATAATTTTTAGGGTGGCAAAGGGGTGGCATGGGGTCTATGAGGGGTGGCAACACCAAAGCAAGCCCCCATGCATAGTTTTCTTTCAATATAAAAAATGATTCTGAGTTTTAGTTGGGTGGACAAGTGAAATCATGTCCTGTCAACCTGCCTCACTACACAATAGGACAAGTTGGAACAACTTCAACTTAAAGAGAAATTGAAAACTTTAAATAACATGTTCATATAACAACAAAACATAGGTTCTATCAACTTTCTGTGTAATGCGCATGTGCCAGAATCTCAACGTCATGATGACGTACTGTTTTAACGAAGTTGAGAAAGACGCGCTATCCGCCATTTTCTGCACGAAAAGTTGCTGATCATACAAGAAAAGACGAAGGAGCCTGCATTTGAACGAAAACAGATGGACTTTATGGACTGCAAATAATGAATTGAGTAAGTATACCTTGATTTGTGCTTTCTTTAATGTTAATTTAGGCTTGTTTCGCTCACCGGCCGTGTTTTGATTTCAGGCAATCATATCTTGCGAACTAGTACAGCTTGATTACTGATAGGTTACGCCATTAAGTTCGAAAGTTCACTGACATGCTGTGCTGAGAGAACTGATGAACACGAACAGCTGATACTGAGCACGCCTTACAGAATTTGGCGAAATGTAAGTTAATAACAAATAAAACGTACACCTACTGGAAAATGCAAATGCTATTAGTTATATCAAACAGCACTTTTAACACGATGAACATGCAACAACTGTTCAGTGAAAACGTAAGTGGAATTTGCTATTTACTTTTGTATGCACGTTAAGTTTTATGAGCTTGTTTCTGTACAAAGCTGAAGACTAGTTCAGTTTATATGTATTAGACTTGTAAAACATCTGTTTGCACATCAGAGCCTGATGTGCTTTTGCAAAATGCTAATGTAAGAAACTTTTCCAAGATGACGATGATGATGATGATGATTTAACTGAAGTTATGATTACAAATTACTCTATTTGAATGTGTTTGAGCGTATTATCATCCACTGAGACAACAAACATCATTACGTGAGTAATTAAAAGAACTGGTGAACTGTTTTTTTTGTTGTTGTTGTTGTTGTTGTTGTTTAGTTGTTTTTTTTTCATTTATAGATTGGCTGGAAGAACCGGGTCACGGAAAAGAACCGGACTTCCCGTCACTACTACAATTGTGGATCAAGTAAATGTTGATAAGTACATAAAACAGTGTAAAGTTTTATAAAAGTATTTAGTGTGTTCGTCATTGGATCTCCTTATCATTAATTTTTATCATAAAAACACGAATGACCAGTAATATCTAAAGCACCAATGTCAGTTCATATTTGTGTTTTAATTTAGTACTGTTAAAGACTGTCACTAAGACCCTGGCATCTTTGTTATATTTGTAAATGTATTTGTTTTTATAGATAAGCAAATAATTAACCTGGCTTGTGTCCTGAGCAAGTTCTTTCCTTTGATGGCCAAGATGATCATCTCTCAAAGCTGATACAGTTTTTTAGGTCAAAGATTGATGACGACATTCCAGATATGACTTCAATATTGAAGAGCCTTGATAAGGATGTGAGTCTATTTATGTTAAAGCAGTCTTTCTTTCCCCAAAATGACAATTCTGTAATCATTTACTCACTTTTATGTTTGTCCAAACCTCTATGACCTTTTTTGTTCTATGGATCATAAAACTAGTGATAGTGACATCTTTTCATACAATGACTTCAGAGTAAGTGTCTAAAAAGTAACTTATATGATTTGTGCGTCATATTCCAAGACTTTCAAAATCATACAATATTTTTTTATGATGAAAACATAAAAATTAAAGTCTTTGTTTACAAGAATGTTTGATTGTATTAGCTTCTACATAAATATCAAACCTCATTGATTCTTGCAAGTCTTTTGATCACGTCATGACATAAGAACTAATTAGGTTTGATGTTGTTGTATTATGTCATAGTAACATCAAATCTGATATGATCAGTTCATTACACAAAGTTATTATGAGAAAACTTTTAAAATAGGCAACATGACTAATCCACTACTTTTACTGCATTTTTTTTCTAGTGTTTACTTGTCCTTTTTAGAGCTTAACAGCTTAACACTGATCATTTTCATTGTATGGAATGAAGATATTAATAATTTAGCATGTGTTTGGAGTGGCATGTTAGTGAGTAAATGACAGTTATCATCTTTAATAACCTGTCCTTTTAAGTCCTTTAAAGTGTTACAAAGTGCACGGTACATCCACTATTAAATCTTATTTTGGTGCTGAACAAGAAGGTAACAAACAACTGTTGTTGCATCACATCACTGGTGATTTATTTACAACAAATGTATATGCATAAAAAGCATCAAAAACAGAGGGAGAGGGAGAAAAGATAAATGAATAAAGAAAAACAAAGGATTGAACAAATAAAGCTGGTACTTTAACCATCCTATATTTTACAGACAACAACCAAAGGATGAGGACAGCAGCATGGCTGGGCCTGCTGTGGTACATGCAAGAGACCCCTTCAAAATTCATTAAGAGATGTGCAAGGTAAGCTGAAACATGTAAGGCCCTTAAAATGGCATTTTAAAATGAAAACGATCCTTGTCTACACTGGTGTTTTCGCTGCATTTCAGAAACGATCTCCGTCTACACTACACAACTGAAAATGCATGTCACATGACCATTCATGCAAGTACAATCATAGCTATGTACAGGTAGATGCCCTATTATTTAGATGGCAGATCTACGTGCTTGAAGCGGTCGAATGGGGAATCTACCTATACATATCTATGGTGTACAACAATGAGCATGATGTTATTGTTTACACGATCATCAAGGATACGCAGAGTAAATGTGGGCAGCCACGCCATCGTTTTAAAAGTCTCCGTTTTGGTCCATTTACACTGACATGCAACCCCAGAGTTTTCAAACTAAAAAACAGGGTCTGCAGCGTTTTTGAAAGTCTCCATTTTTGAGGGTTGAAAACACCAGAGTAGTGTAAACGGTAACACTTTATTTTGATAGTCCACTTTAGACATTCTACTAACAGTAAGTAACTTTGCAACTGCATGTCAACTAGTCATTAGAGTATTAGTAGACTGTCTGCTTAATATATCTTGTAACACTCTTGTAAACTTTGCAAGTATATGTCAACTTATTCTACTAACCCTAAACCTAACCTAACAGTCTGCTCTCAGAGTTAGTAGACGTAGTTGCAAACTAATGAGAATTAGTTGACATGTAGTTGCAAAGTTACTTATAGTTAGTAGAATGTCTAAAGTGGACTATCAAAATGAAGTGTAACTGTGTAAACTATAGGCGAACCTTAGCAAAAATCTAGTGTTAATGCAGCCTAAGGGGACATTGAACATTAATTTGCAGGGGTCTGGGGACTATGTTTGTTTGCTTTTAAGTAATAGTGCCTTGTTTTGTTTACATTCTATGAAGCCCAGTGACTGAAGAGGATGGGATCAAGGGTGTGGTGATTGGAATCCTAGTGGTTGCGGAAAACGTGATGAAACCTCTCCCAGCCTTCTATGACGTTGCCCTGGTGATTGAGAAAGAAGTGGTAATGTGTCACCTTAGTGATTATACCTAATGCTTTTCGGAACCTGATGGGCCTGGTGTACGCATTAAACCTTGACTATCCAAAGTAATTAAAAGTCACTTTTAAAGTGATACAGCACCTGTTCATTGGAGTCAGATCAGACTCTAGTACTGCAAAATTTCACTCTTTGAAAAGCAAGTTGCTGTGATAAGACAGAAAACAAAATAAATCTTTTTTACTTTATGCTACTGTTTAATCATTGTACTGGTTTAAACTTTAAGAATATTGTTGTTTTAGATCTCTCTTTTTTTTTTTAAGTCGAACATTGGAATTCTTGTTTTGTTTTTTTTGTTTTTTTAACTGACTTTTTTTTTATTACCTTGTAGTGCTTCTTCTTTCATTGTCATGTTCCTACAATTGGGAATTTACAGTTTTTATTTTTATTTACAGAAGTATTTTTAACAGCTTATTGTGAATTCTTCATGTACACTTGTTTCTGCAATGAAAATATCTGATAATGATAAGGAGAGTTATTTGTACTATTCTGGCACTAAGATGGGTGTGTGCATAGAGAAGTTTGCATGTTTTTTGTGTGAGCTGTGTATATGTGAAGTTTTTTCTTTTGTAGTGTTTTTCTATCTTTGCAAGACAATTATTATGTTTGTGTTTTTGGATGCAATGTGTCTGTTTAAAAATAAATGCTGTGAGTTTCAATTTTGCAGTTGTGTTGATTTCCTAAAAAATCTGGTTCTAGATATCCAAAACTACTTGTCAAAGTCCAGTAAACTCAAATAGTTAAGTTATGATGTTGAGGAAAAATTAATAATGTATGTCAACTAGACATGGTTCATAGTTGTGAAAACATGAAAAATTTAGTTCAATTTTTTTTCAGTTGACTTAACTAAAAAATTTAAATGCTCATTAATTGATACAGTACGTTGGCTCAATTTACTGCAAGTTATTTCAACAACTACATATAAGTTGAGTGAACTTAACACCTAATGTTTGCTAAACTTAACTCCTAGTTTTCGCTAAACTTAACAAAGCCAATGCAACAAAATGACTTGACTGAGTCAAGTTGTGTCAACAAATCATTTTTTACAGTGTAGAAAGAAATACACTAATGTCAAAGCACTGAAACTGGATCAGTTTTAAAAACAATGTTTGATTTTATGTTATTAACAGAGGTGGGAATGTCTGTAATCACCCACAACACACTATCAACCATATACTCTAGCAACACCCCAGCAACTGCATAGCAAGAGCCTAGCGCTGGTTCACTTTTTATAAAAATCCAACACACTTAGGGAACCGGTATCAGAGCAAAAATATTTTATAGTTCTATAAGTTTTATGGTCGTGTTACAGTTTGGAAAATGAAGAATCTTACACCCAACCCTGGGCTTGTTTATTTTTTGATAAAGCTTTAGCAATGCTTCTCAAAGGTGAACAAAACAACACTAATAAGTTTAACATGTTTAAGGTTACAGCAGTTTAGGTGTCAAACAGGTTATTCGCGTTATTGCATATTAAATAGTTATAAAGTTCTGAGAGTACTTTTTATTTACTTTAAACCATACACAGAATTAGTGTTGCTAAACTAAACATCAAATTTACATTTAGCCTTCAATAAATTGGCTTCACAGTCTGTATACACGTGTTCTTTTTTTTTTTACACCAACAGTTTTATGTTTAATCTGGAAGGAACTATAAAATGTTCTTTAGCATATTTTTCTGTCACACCAGGCGAAGATCCCAAAAGAAAGATTATGTACAGGGTTACCTATGTTACCTATACAACAACAAAACTTTGAAATGTTACCCTACAACAACTAAATAATTCAAAGTGTCAACTTTAAAAACAAAGTCATACAATTTGATCTATAGCATGGATGTCATAAGGAAGAACCCAGTGGCTCCTTTGTTGTTAGTTTCAGACAAAGAACAGAAACTTGACTTTTATGATGCACATGCAAGGTGGATAAGGTTAAGCCTATATTTAAAATAATAATAAAAATAACTATCTACTTAAGAAGGTTTTTTTTTTTAAAAATAACTTTCACTTCTTTTTCTGTACTACAGCACTCTTCCTCATTCTCTTACGTCAGCTTAATCAACTTTACTCATAACAAACTTCACTCATTTCCATTTCCAAAGAAACTCCCATAAAGATTAGCTGATGATTAGCTCAGATCTTCTATAAAACACCAAGACATCTACAAGACAAGTGATCACTGTAGGTGCCACCAACATTGGTTCTGCTTTAAAGGTATGGTTTTAAATCAGTATACTTGGACTTTTAGAAAACATTAATTTTGTTCCTTTTTTTTTAGTGAATTAAGCGAAAACTTTGATTCATTTATTATATTCCTTAAGATGAAATAAAAATAAACATATATATAAATTATGAGTGTTTTTTTGTAATATCAAACACAGTTCTATATTAGTTGCTCTATGGAAAAGACAACATTAGTGACCAGACAACAAATAAATGTTTAGTATACAGCATAATTAAGTCTATATAAGTATTGCTCTAATAACATAAAGTGTGTTTGTTTTCTCAGATCTGATTTAAACAATGGACAATATTATTAGAATTGTTGTTTCAAAAATATCTGAAATTATATTATTATGCATTAATAGAAAAAAAAAATCATCATTATGAGGGTGAATTAGAAATACCATTTTTTATGGTAACGTTTTGTTCTGCTAAAACATTAGATGACAGTTTAAAAAGGTTAAAATCTACACCTGGCCCACTAGTTATCGAAAATGGTGAGATTATGTCTTGTAACGACAGATGTTTATCAGGCCAGTTTCCCTGTTACATTTTAGTGTGGTCATCAGATTTTAGGAAAGGTTGGATCAGCAGAGGTCTAGGGCTCTATTACAGGTCTAACACTGTAATAACAGCCAAACATGTCATAAAAGGTTACGAAAATGAGAATATATATGTCCTTTTCCCAACTCATGAATATTGCTTAATATATAATGTCCAGGAAATCGTCCCAGAACCTAACCACGATATTGCTTTAATTAAATTACATGGATGTTTAGATCCATTACAAAACATGAAACTAGAAATAGGCCAGTTAGGTAAAAATAGGGAGCTAAACTTTTATGTATTAGAGTCAAGGTGCTTCGTAAGAAAATTCTGTAGAATTGAAACCCCCAATACAAATATGAAAAAGCAAATGTCAGCTAATGAATTTATTATATCTAAAGCAGGCAGAAATGGAGACAGTGGAACGCCTATTTTTTCGAGCTCCGGCACTTGTGTTGGATTATACATTGGTGTTTTCAGTGTAAATAACTCATTAAACCCAGCTGAATATGGCAGAGGTTTACAATTTGAAAAGCTAACATTCTAATCAAATTTATTTATTTTATATATTCAAATGTTATACACCCTTTTGTGTGATTAATAGCATATACCATTTATCTTGTTTCACATGTTAATTTTGCTAAATTTAGAAAACTACAAAGTAAACCAAAAGATTGTAGGGTGATTCTTATAAAACTATTTTCTGCAAGCTTTTTCAAAATAAATGTAGATTATTAAGATTTTCTCTTTCCAAAAACGGACACTTAGAGACTCCAAAAGTAAACTACACCAAAGAAACAAATGATATAAGGAGGAATTGATACATGCACACCAAAGCACATATGAAAGAAAAAAGATCCAGAATTGTATAGTATGTGTTCAGTGCAACGGCAAAGAGCTCGTTTACATTTTAGACAAGTAAAGTTGCGATACCAAACAGGAAAACTTTACTAGCGAGACGCTGGCAGCCCACAAACGTAGTGGCGAAACTTCCGGTTCATTAGCCACTATAGGGAAACAAGAAGAAGAACAACAATGTGCAGTAAACGGTTAAACTGGTTGGCACCGATAGCCTGGGTGGCGTGCCAACACATGGTGCAGTTGTGCTTTGGGTGTCCCAAGAAGCCTTCTGGACCTTTCCAGGTCCAACTTTACATTTTAGAAAAGTAAAGTTGCGATACCAAACAGGAAAACTTTACTAACGAGATGCTGGCAGCCCACAAACATAGTGGCGAGACTTCCGGTTCATTAGCCACTATAGGGAAACAACAAGAAGACTAACAACGTGCAGTAAACGGTTAAACATGTCGGGACCGATAGTCTAGGCGGTGAGCTGACATATGGCGCAGAGTTCAGCCGAGTTAACTACTAACTGTGCTGAGAATTCTGGACCAAGAACGGTTCCTAAACATGTTTTATAACCTGCAAGAGTCTCTTCAACGTGGAGCATCAGCAAGTATCAAAATAAGAAGACAAAATAATAGGATGACCTGTGTTCTACAGGTGCTATTTTTTATAAAAAAAATGTTACCTCTGCTTGTCCGCTGAATGTCTGATGCATAAAGCAAACACAAAAGGAGAAAACCGTCGTTATTACATTATTAGCGTTGGACAGAGCAGCCGGGGGCAGGACTGAGAAACACTTCAAAACATGTACAAACATTTGGCAGTGAGGGAACTTTAACATAATTGGCATGGTTATACTTCTCATAATACTTGTCCATTGTTTGGCAACCACCTGAAGAGAGATCTCATGTCATGCCCACGGAAAACCTTGAAGAAGGAACTGGATAAAATATTCAGAAAGAAATCGATCCACAATCTGACCTGTGATGCATTTTGTAAATAAAAAACACCATGTTGTTTTGCTCGGCCAGAGGAGAACTGGTCCCCCAACTGAGCCTGGGTTCTCCCAAGGTTTTTTCTCCATTTCTGTCACAGATGGAGTTTTGGTTCCTTGCCACTGTCGCCTTTTGGCTTGCTTAGTTGGGGACAACTAATACTTGTCAATTTTATTTACTTGACTGTACGGACGTTATTGGATAAGAACGAAACTGAGCTGCATGAAGAAAAATGGAAAGTCTGTAAAATTACCGGAATATGAATGAGCAGGAATTTCTTTGCAAGGAGTATCTCTCACACCCTTAATAAAAGCAAGTTAGCTTGTGCAGTCCCCACCTACATGCTACGTGAAGTGTAATTTCTTTGAAATCACTCCCAAGTAAAGAAGCTTCCTTCTGCCATCTGACTGCACAGACGCTATTTGAACTGAACTGAGCTGGACGATGATATCACTGAATCAATGATGAACTGACTTTAACTGAAAATTGAGACTCCCTTTTTTCCTTTTTTTGATCTCAATAACTAATGTGTATTTTGTAAAGTTGAGAAAGAAACTTTAATTCATTTATTTTATCATTAAAATCAGGTTATAGATATATAGATGTATCATCTTTTCTAAAATGTGATTTTAAAATTTTCACTAAAAGACATATTTCTGTATTTTTTTGGTAGTAACCATGCTATCGATCTTGTTAATATTTTTTTGTTTTGTATTGTACATAAGTTTCTTAAGGCTTATGATGATATTTTTTGTACTGATTGAGGTGCTATTGTTTTTTGTTTTCCTTCTTTTCCTTTATGTTATTGTATTTCAATGCAGTGCTTTTTCTTGTTGTTTCTCTTTTCGTCTTGCAATGTAAAAAAAACTGAAAATTGAGTGCTTACTATTGACACTATTTTCCTATTTAATACAATAAAGCTGCTTTGACACAATCTGTATTGTTAAAAGTGCTGTATAAATAAAGGTGTCTTGACGATTTTCTTAATTCATGTGTATCGAATCATTCAGCTGCTTTTGTAGATTCAACTATTGAAAACACATTGCAGTTTTTTTTATTGATATGGCTATTTTCACAAGCAAGTGGTACATTTTCAAAACTCTTAGTACTAATCTCACAACAAATCAACAAACTGTGCACTTTTTTTAAGCATATTTTCAATTGTTTTAATACAATACACACAATCACCAAATATCCTTTTCACTACACAAAGTAATTGTTTAATCTATATAAATGTTTCATTCACAGTAACTGTCATTCATAAAGCTCTTACTGTCAAACTTTTCATTTGCATGACTTCTCACTCAGTTTAATACATTTGTCTGTCATTTATTCTAACTCATCTTAATGGTTATTCACTGAATCATTTGGTGCATCTATAGATACAGTATAGATTCAATATATATAGTTTCTATACAACTTCATTGCAATTTAGGGATAATCAAATGCAACTAATTATTTTTACATTAAAAGTAATTTATCTATAATGATAACAACATTTTACATTATTCCATGTGATACTGTATACAGAAGCATTACCATGGTAAAGACTGCACATTACTATAATTCACTGAAAAGTTCAGACTTCATCTGAAAAGTTCAGCTGGAGTACAGATTCAGTCACATGGCACAGTGAGGACATTGACTGCATTGACAGTGAACTCTGCACAAACCCTTGTGGCCATGTCATACCTTCATCCTGGGCTCGACATTAACGCTTGTCCGCTTATCTGGGATAAGTGGATTTTGTGATGGGCCAAGTGTAAGAGAATTTTTCTTGCCTGGCCGGACAAGTAACCTGATTAAAACATCAATAAGAAACAATAACAAAGGCAGCACCGAAACTTTGGTGAGAATGATTCTCATTTTATTACTTTCAGTGTAAACAGTGACTGATAACGGAGGAACAGTATCAAGGTTGCGTAGGTTAAGGCTTGTCCAAAGAACAAGCACATGTCAAGGCTTAATGTCAAGCCCTGCCTTCATCACACCTTTTGATAACACACTGGATAAATACTTTTACAAACAACATGGATTTTATGTGAGATATGCAATGTAGATAATGTAAGCGTATTTTCTAACATAATAGTTATTGCCTGTATTGTTGTAATTATTTCAGCAACAAAGGTCATTTGAAACATGAATCTTGCATTGTTTGCTCTTGAATGAACTGACTGTTAAAAGTACAAAATTGAAAGAAGATCTTACTGTTGTGTTTTGGTGATTAAACCACATATTCTCAGTACATATCACAATGATCTTGTGTTCTGAAACAGTGATTATGAGGAATGGAAATATGTGCAACTACAATGAAAGTGAGACCCCAAATACGTCACTCAACGTAACGTCTCACGAGGGTTACAGACGTAACCTAGATGTTACTAGTAACTTAGTTACTGTAATAATATTACTTTTTTTTGCAGTAACTAGTAGTGTAACTAATTACTAATAAGATTTCAGGAATAATATTACAGTTACCATCCATAAAACAGCTTAGTTACTTTTGATGCCTCAACCCTGCTGATTTAAAATCCAACAATCAAATAATTCCTAGATTAATTTTGACAATTTTCACGACTCGCACATGCATGTTACGTCCCCAGTGCCGCAGGCAAGCTTGGAATACGGAAGAGCTTACATTCAGCAGATAGAAATATTGCATTATATTGAATTTGTCAGGAAAAAAGATGATCTGAACACTGTTGTGGAAGTTGTGGCTTATTTTTTTAGTCTGGCATTACATCCCACCCACATCCCTCTGATCAGCATTATATTACTATAATCAAAAATCTTTTTTGGAACATAAAACAGTTTCTTACAAACTTATGTGATTTGATAAAATACATAATGAAATATAATATGGGTAACAGAGAAATTACAATTAGCTTCAAGATACACATGACAATTAATGAGATTAACACAACACTTCTACTTGAATGTCACTATCAATCACTATCCAGTACTTGTAATAACTTCTGACAGCGATCCATTGTGGATTTTGGTTAAATAATGAGGCAGAAATATGTTGATAGTAACATTCTAGAAGAATTTTATGTGGAAGACACACAGTTACAACTTCTGTGGGAGTGTGAAGAAAAAGTAATGTAACTAGTATGTAACTAATTACTGTTGCCAGAAAGTAATAAGTAAAGTAAAATATTAGCAATGAGTAATATATTACATTCTTTGAGTAACTAGCCCAACACTGGTTACAAGTGTGATCAGTTTAAAGTTTTGAACTAAGAGTTTTGAAAATGTACACCTTACTTATGAAAATAGTACCAAACCAATAAAAAAAAAAAAAAAAAAAAAGGAAAAAATGATTTATCTCATTAATAACATTTAAATTAATAATACTTAAATGGAATCATTTAATTTCACCAAACAGGCTTACATATAATAAAAAACTTTTGAATTAAGATTTTATGATTTAATTTTTCATTTTATTAAGAAGTTCTGATTGTTTTTAATGTTGTAATAATTTTTCAAATATTAAAAACTTAAATATAAAACTTCAGATGAAAACACCTTCTTGTATTTTAGGGAAACCTAAATTAATTAACCACAACATTTAGTAAAAAGTCAAAACACTAATACATTTGAACAAAATCCAAGTATGGCTTTTAATTCCATTATGGGAATCATTATGGGAATAACTTGAAGAGAAAACATCAGGACATATGTTTTGCTTTTACTATTTTTAATTTATTTTTAATTTATTAATTATTTATTTACTTTTTTTTTTTTTTTATACAGTTGAATTGTTATTGAGTTCAACTTCTTAATATGACATGGTTTTAGGTTCATTTCACACATTGTATTGGCAGAACACTAGTGTTTGCAGATCTTGAATCATATCTATGGTGTATAGGCAGCTCTTTCTTTGGTACCGAGAGAATGCAGAATTGCAATGATAAACAGTAAGACCAGGTGAGTGAATGAAAAACTTGAATTTCACTATATTGAAAAAGTGTGTTGGTTTCCAGTAAGTAATCAGGAATCATAAATCACTGCATTTCCACACTATTCAACTACTAAGTTTCACTTTACCCTTTGTCCTCATAAAGTTGAATGATTTATTATATTAAAGTGCACCTCCTCACGTTGTCAACCCAATAAAAGTTTAAGTTTCACTTTACTCTGAAAGAAACTCCCACGTACAACCCACGAGTAATGATTGGTTCAAATCCTCTATAAATCACCAAGACATCCAGTTGATCTTTGTAGTTACGGCAAACACTTGTTCTCTTCTGAAAGGTATGGTTTAAAATTGATACATTTGGAAAATATTTATTTGTCTAGCGATTTAAACAGTAACATAATTGTTTTATTTTGTAAGTTCAACAAAAATAGAAAGCTAAATAATGATGATGTACACTGAATGCTCTTTATAATCTCACACAGTTCTTGCATATTAGTAGTTGTAGGAAAAATCATAAGTGACCAGATGACAAACAAATATGTATTGTACACTATAATTACGTCTACATAAGTTGCAACACTGCAGTATTTTCTAATAACATAAAGTATCTTTTGTTTTCTCAAAGAACGGATTTCAACAATGGATGATATTATCAGCTTTAAACATAATCAAACTTCTGGTACTTTACCATTAACTAATATAAACCTCTATTCTTATGGGGATAAATTAAAAATACCATTTTTTTCTTCATCTTTTCATTCGAATAAAACTTTAGATGAGAGTTTAAAAAGATTAGAATCTACATCTGGCCCTTTAGTTATCAAAGATGGTAAAATTATAACAAACAAAGATGTAAAATTAACAAGCAAGTTTCCCTGCTATATCTTACTTTGGCCAAAAGATGGGAAAAGTGATTTAAAGTTTGGTCAAGGGTTTTATTATGGGTCCAACTTTATAATGACAGCCAAACATGTTATAAAGGATTACAACAATTTTAATATATATGCCCTTTTTTTTCCAACTTATACGTTGTTAAATATGTGTTTAATATTTAAATGTTATAATACCTTACCTAACCTTTATAACAGGCATTTTAAAAACCAAGATATTGCAATAATTCAATTACAAGGATCTTCAGATCTACTACAATACATGCAATTAGAAATAGGTGAGTTAAATGAAAATGAGGAGCTATATTTTTACAAACTAGAGTGTGGCTGTTTTGTAAGACAGAAATGCACAATTTTAAAAAGCCCACATTTATACATAAGGGAGAAAATGTATGATAATGAATTTGTTATATCTAAAGCAGGCAAAGAAGGAGACAGTGGGACACCTATTTTTTCAAGCTCTGGCATTTGTGTTGGATTATATTTTGGTGTTTTCACTGAAAAAAGATCATTAAACCCAGTGGAATATGGCAGAGCTTTAAAATTTGACAGAAATGTTTTTAGAAATAATTGTATTATTAATTTTTTTTCTTCTATCCCTACCCTTCCCATTTTCCCCAATGTAATTAATAATTTATCTTCATTGTTTTAGAGAAAGAAAATATTTAGAGATTTAAATAATAGGCAAAATAACAATCTATTTAAATAAGATTGATTTAAATAATATTAAATAATAATATTTAAGTAAGATTTCTATAATGCTATTGTTAAATAAAAAACATTTTAATAAAATAATAACATATTAAAAATATATCTATACAAAACTAATTGGAAATACAGATATATTTACAGTCTTTCTCAGATTGCTCATGCATCTTACAACATCCCTTAAAGCTGATGGGTTAAATCTGGTGTGGTAAATAAGGGAAATATCTAGAATGTTTAGGTGTAGAGTTGGTGGTGGAGGTGGCAGGTGTTGGAATGAGAAACCCATTAAAACATCTATTATCAATTGGTAGTGAGGGAACTGTAACATAACTAGCAGTTCTCATATAGCAAATAATATTGTCCATTGTCCGCAACTACCCGGAGAGAGAGTGTGTGTCTTCCCACAAAAAAAACCCTTGTAAGTCTTTTAATAAAATATTGGTGACATATTTTTTGTAGAATTGTTTCCTGCTAAATTTGGTTAACTTATCACTGCACAAAAGTGTTATCTAAATATGAAATACTTGCAGGTGTCGTATGTTGGTCTGGAGCAGAGGAAATCTTCATCAAGCTGATGCAAGAATGGTCTTGAAACCGTGGTCTCTTCAACAGTTATTATTCAGTTAGTGTTATTTTGGTGTGGAAACAGGTTTTAAGGAAATCTTGTATTACTACAGAGCCAAGATAATACCTTTTCAAATACAGATAAAGACTTTTTGTTGAGGTTCTTTTCAAATTTTTTAATTTTTTTAATTTACAGTACTGTGCAAAAGTCTTAGGCCGCTAGTATTTTCACCAGCTAAAAATGGTTTAAAGTAAGTTATTTCTATCTTTTGCTGTAGTGTGTCAGTAGGAAACATCAGTTTACATTTCCAAACATTCTGTTTGCCATTAATTGTAATAATCTAGTGAGATTTTTGTTGCACAAGGAGTCTGACAACAGCCAGTGCTCCATACAGAGATCTGATCTCACCATCATCTGGTCTGTCTCTGGAATGACATGAAGAAACAGAATAACTGAAACAGACTAAATCCAGAAGAACTGTTTCAAAATCTCCAAGATGCTTCAAATAACCTACCTGCAAAGCTACCTGAAAAACTCTGCACAAGTGCACCTAGGGCAAAAGCTACTTTAAATGCAATGGATGGTCACATTAAATGCTGATTTATTTTAGTTAATAGAAGTTCATTGATAAAGAAAATCTATTTATGATATTGTTTTTGACAGCATCCTCATTTTATGTGCCTAACTGCCTAAAAATTTTAATAGTACTGTAGGTATAGGTCTCTTAAAGCATCTTGGAGATGTTGCCACAGTTCTTCTGGATTTAGTCTGTCTCCGTTTTTTCTGTTTCTTAAGACAGACTGGACTGAATGATGGAGAGATCAGATCTCTGTTTGCACAAGGAGTCTGACAACAGCCTGTGCTCCATACAAAAATCTTACTGGATTATTATAATTAATGGCAAAATGAATGTTTAGAAATATAAACTGATATTTCCTAATGACACACTACAGCAAAAGACTGACTTCAACTGACTTTAAACCATTTTTAGCTGATGAAAATACTAGTGGCCTAAGACTTTTGCACAGTACTGTATATTGACAGAAAAATGTTTAAGTGTGAAGATCTGTTTCAAGATATAACCATTTCTCTCTCTTTCCTGTTCCTGTTTTCTTCTCTCTCTTTCATGCTGGGAAACAGAATGACCTTCACACTGCATACGTCACTTTTGGGTCAAGTTACATTCAGACAACCTCTCTTCGTTAAATTACAAGTCATACCTGCTGAAAAGCAAGAAAAGCAACAATTATACCTTTAAGCAACGCCAGGAGAGAAAGTGTGTCTTGACCGATGCAACAGTAAGTATTTACATAAAACTAATTAAATGGCATTTATTCTATAATTGCCTGAAAGGTACACGAATGTTACTTTTTAATAAAATCATTTAAATTGTGTAGTAATTGCATGGTTTTTGTTGAGCCTGTGTTAGAGTGTCAGTGTTGGCACACAATCGTGAGAATCATTGCAGAGACTAAAAAAATACAGTTTTCAAATACAGTCAAAATTACAGAAAACAAATTATAAATAACTACTAAGATCTACTGTATATCAAGGTCTTTCTCGCTCTCTTTCCAGGAGCATGACAGCCTCTGCAGCTCACAGCATCGCTCTGTGCCATGAGACCATCACTTCTAAGTCAAGTCACAAACTGATTATCTTTCCTTGAATAATATTGTTTTTTCGATTAAATAAATTTTGAACACTGCAATGTGTTTGTGTTCTTTTTTCACTATTTAATACTTGCCTTCTAACAGAGAACATTTCTAGAAAACCGCAAACCTTAGCATACAGTGAAACTTTATTACACATCATAATCCAATAGTGAGACAAGCTGTAATAGTTTTACACCATAAAGTATGACACACATTGTGCCAAAACAGGAAGGAGAATTACAGAAAATGAACAAAACATGTTTCAACTTATTTCAGCACAATAAATGCCAACCAGGTCCTAAACAGTAAAAAAAAAAAAAAAAAAAAAAAAAAAAAAAAAAGTTAGGAACCGGAACAAAGTGGCTCTTTGTTCTTTGTTATTTTTTGATCACTATATAGCATACCAAAAATCTTCTGTGTCTGATATTTCCTTTTCCAAAGCATAACATTTTACTGATGGGAAAAGATGACTGTATGAAGAAGAGTTAGGAACAGGAACAAAGTGGCTCTTTTCATTTTCAAGCTATACTTGTGCCCTGAGAATCCGTGTTTTCTTTGTTATACGCTAGGGGTGCTATTGCACATCTTCTGTACAGAATTTTCAAAACACAAGTGAAGAAGAAACCGAAACAACAGATGCTTCCACATGTAATCTAACACAACTGTCAGACATAAAACAGCATCAAAACCATAGAAATGTAAAACTGTGTAATTTTATGGAATAAAATGTAGAAGAGATAAATGACTGTCAAGCTTTGGGGTGTTGATCAACTCCATCTACATTTTGATTATGAATAGTCTTTTTTTTTTTTTTAGCTTTTTGTTCAAAATGTTGTTTATTTATTTATTATGAAACTTACCCACATTCAAGTGTTTATAAAAAAAAAAGACAGCATGAAGCTAGAATAAAATGTTTTTGTTTACATGCAGATACTCTGTTCATTCTTTTGTATGTTCAGATATTTATATAACAAATTATATACAAATTAATACCTAAATAGGGACATAGTAGTATACTTAAAAGTATGATGTAAAGTTCAGTTAAAGAAAACTTTCAAGTATACTAGCAGTATACTACTACTAAACTAGTAGTTTACTGAGACTATACTTCAAAGTGTACTAAAAATGCATAAAAAGTATTTCATTAGTAAACATTCAGTATACCTATAAGTTCGCTTTTAGTATACTTGCAGTACAAGCAAAAAAACGTGTACTCAAAATTTACTGCTGTTATACTTAAAAGTAGTATACTTTTATATACTAGAAAGTGAGCCAATTTAGTTCCAAAGAGTATTGAAATAGTACATTTAAAAGTATACTATTAGTACACTGATATATTGTATACCTACTACATAAAGCATACTTAAAAATATAAGGGTAAGGGTACTCATGTGCCTTTTCCCTTTAACGGTAAAATTTCTGTCACTTTCTTACCCTTTTTGACCTAGGAGAAGATCTCAAACGTACTGTTGTAATCAGCTGACAAAGAAAAATTGACATATCTACAAAGTCCACTAGATAGTCATCACATTTTGTTGTTATTGTTGTTTACCAATGAAACGTTCAAAGTTGATCCACCAGATGGAGACAAAGAATCTTTTACATTTATAATTTGTTAGCTATATAAAAAGATGTTTTCTGCTGTGAAGATTGTCCACAAGATGGAGACAAATGTACAATAAATACAAGAATAACTAAGATCACATTTAGGCCATTTAGGCCTTTTGTAATTATTTTTCAGTGTAGTACATGCATTAGTATTATTTTTAAAAATTTGAACTATTAAGGGGAGACACTGCAGGCAAAAGCATGCACCTGCCAAGTTTGAGATTTTCAGCTTTTTTTTGGTTTTTCATTCATTGTTTTTTTTTTTGTTTGTTTTTTTTTTTTGGACTAGTAGAAAGAAAACATCCAAAAGACACTGTTAAGTGTTTCTTTTATAGCACTTTATCTATTTGTGTCAATAGATTTCAATTACAATACATATTTTTAAAGGCCGTTTTCTCAAAATGAGTTTTTTCTCCTACACTGAGCCATAAATCTCCACTTCAGCACTTAGACACACCAAACATTACATTTTTATTCCTGTTTATATCCTGAAGGTTTTTACAGGATTTGTTCATATGCTTGATTACATACAACATTTTATTCCCCCAAAAATGTTAAAATGTTTTCTGTTTTTCTGTTTCTTTTTCACCTTTCTGTCTGTTCTAAGTGTTTTCTGAATTATGAAGTGACAAAAATGAGATACCCAAAATTCTCTGAAACTTTTGACTGTCATATGTAAAAAACTGACTTCATTCAGTGCTTATTTTTGTACTAGAAATGTATGTAAATTAGCATATATATACAAACATATTTCATTAAATAATGGCTCATTTGCATATTTAAACCTAACATTTAAAAAATTTCAATACAAAAAAGGTTTGCAATTATCAGTGTAATCAGTCACCTGGGTAAGGCGATAACTATTAGTTATATTTTTACCCTATTCACATGCAGTGCCTCGCCTTAAATAAAAGACCAATGTTAACAAAAAAAAATCTAAATATACATATATTTTATTAGGCTTGAGAGTTGTAAAAGTTATTTGTAGTTCTGTTACAGTTTGAAAAAATACCTTTCAAACAAGTTTGATTTCACTATACGGAAATTAACATTTGTTTAAAAAAAATAATTAAAAAGAAAGAAAAAAAAAGAAAAAGAAAAAAGCAGTTGGCGTGTTCAGGTGTCAGAAAGGTTACAGTAGTTTTTATTACATTACATTACACAAATATCGAAGTCAAACATCAGAGCCACTCACAGCACAGAAGGATGAATATATAATTAAAACTTAAGCCAGAACAAATGTACTAAAATCATCAATTCATCAGTTTATCTTCATTTAAACTTCAGAATATGAAAAGTAAATTTATGCATGAAATGAAACAATTCAATTTGACCACTTTGCTGCTGTAGTAAAAGGAGTTTTTGTGGTAACAGCAGTCAGCATGTTCAGATGTCAGAAAGGCAGTGGTGTAAAGAGTACCTGAAAACTATACTTGAGTAAATACACAGATAAATACATAAAAAATAGTCTTACAGCATCTGATTTGAACAGTACTTAAGTATTTTACTTGTACTAAATGATGTACTAGTCCTCAACACCTAAGAGACATGTCAGAAATACCAGTAAAAAAAACAGGAAACCATTGATTTGTGAGGAGAGCAATTACATGTTTATTTTCTAAAACCAAAATAAAACCGAACACCTCAAGACAATAAACCAAGGTCGAGACAACAGCCTCTTAAACGTCTACAAACACTGAAGTCTAACTTAATAATCAAATGGGCATAAGTAAACCAACATCTTTTAAAAAGGTCTCAGTCATGTTCTCATCTGATGTGATTCAAAATCTGTTAAGGATAATAAAGGAACAACAAAGCAAAATGTGAATACGTTTTAAATTTAAAAGTTTTAAAAGTAAACAAACATTTGTTGTTGTTTTTTTACTATTATTTACAACATCTTGCAGAGGTCCAGGAAGTACATTTTCTGAAAAACTCACAATACTGGATTTTTTTACTACGTCATCGCTTACCGATAAGGAGAAAAATGTGGCCTGATTAGATTCAACATGCCGTTTGTTAGAGATCATTTGCTCGATATAATAATTCCTACCCTTGTTCTAGGTAAATCGTGTGCATATCATTACCTCCTAACAGGTGCTGGTGCTCGTAACGTCGCCAGTAGAGTCTTCCAACTCTTATGCGATGTAGATGCCTCTCACTTAAAATTATTTCATACAATGCTGCAAGGCTTTTAAGAATGTTCTATAACTCGTTCCCAACTCAAAAAAAAAAAACAAAAAAAAAACAATTATAGTGTCTCTGTCCATAACATAAAATGACATAACATAGCAGCAACAAGTTTATGAGAATGCGAAAGAACAACTAATTATTATTTCATGCGCACTATTTACCTAGAATGAGGGCACAAATTATTATATCTAGTGCGCGATTTACTTAAAACGAGGGAACAAATTAGTAAATTGTGTTCACAACCTAGTAAATCTAAGGAAAGGGATTAATAAATCATGTGCATGATATACTTAAAACAAGGGAACAGATTAATAAATCATGCACACGATCTAGTAAACCGAAGGAACAAATTAATAAATCATGCACACAATTCACTTAAAACGAGAAAAGGAATTAATAAATCGTGCACACGATCTAATAAACCGATGGAAGAAATTAATAAATCATGCACACGATCTAGTAAAATGAAGAAACAAATTAAAACAAGGGAATGAATTATTAAATAGTGCGCACAATCTAATAAATCGAGTGAACGAATTAATAGAGACTTGCTCAAGAAGGCTCAAGAAGGCGGCGCCCATGCAGGCTGTGGCTTACAGAGCTCCCGAGACCGCGGTGTTTAATGTTAATTTTTGTATGTCTTTGTCCGCAAAAATAAGTACAGAAGTAAGGTTAAGTTATGATAGAACACAGACGTACGTTTTGGAGCGACGAACCTTGCTCAGTTTTCAGAAATACTGCGCAGAACTCTCCAGAGAGCTGACTAAGACACTTCGCAGCCTTTGTTTACTTTGGCGGACGGAGAGGCGAACCTGGCCGAGACGCAAGCGTTGCGATCGGAAACAGAAGCGAGGCAAGCATGGCGGCGTTAGCACGAGGCTAAAGGCTAACCCCACTAGACCAGCGTTGCCGTCCGTTCTACTCGCAAACGTCCGATCGCTGGATAACAAGCTGGATTATATCAAGCTACAGTGAGCGAACCAGTGGGAAATGAGAGACTGTTGTGTTTTTATTTTCACTGAGACGTGGCTGCAGGACAACATCGCTGATTCGGCTATCCAGCTTGATGGACTGACCAGCTTCCGAGTGGACAGAGACGCCTCTTTGTCCGGTAAGACTCGTGGTGGGGGACTGTGTGTATATGTGAACAGAGAATGGTGTGCAAACGCTGCCGTTGCCATGCGACACTGTTCCCCACTGATCGAAGTTCTATCCGTGAAATGTCGACCTTTTTACCTGCCGAGAGAGTACAGCTGCGTGATGGTGATCGGCGTGTACCTCCCGCCTAGCTCAAATGCTAACCAGGCGCTAGCCGAGCTGTACGAGACTGTCAGCAAGCTAGAAACTGCGCACCCCAAGGCATTTTTCATAATTGCTGGAGACTTCAACCACGCCAACTTGTCAGTTCTCCCAAAGTTCTGCCAGCATGTGAATTTTGCTACCAGAGGGGGAAACTGCTTGGACATTGTCTATACCAACGTTCGTGAGGACTACAGGGCCTTCTCCCGTCCCCACCTCGGCTACTCGGACCATATCAGTGTGTTCATGGTCCCTGCATACAAGTCCCTGCTAAAACGCTCCAAACCAGCCCACAAGAACATCAGAGTGTGGCCAGATGGAGCTGTTTCGGCTCTCCAAGACTGACTCGACTGACTGGGATATTTTTAGGGAGGCTGTAATGAATGGTGACTCAATCAACCTGGAGGAATACACAGACTCTGTGACTAGTTACATCTCTAAGTGCATAGAGAATGTTACTGTCTCCAAGGACGTCGCCACGAGAGCCAACCAAAAGCCCTGGATGTCGAGAGAAGTGCGCAAGCTGCTAAAGATCAGAAATGCAGCCTTCCGCTCGGGAGATAAGGCTTCCCTCAGGGTTGCCAGAGTCAACGTGTCTCGCGCAGTGAGGAGAGCAAAGCGGGACTATGGACAGAGGATCAATGAGCACTTCAGCAGCACCAGGGACACACGTCGCATGTGGCAGGGCATTCAGGCCATTACGGACTACAAGCCCTACCAACGCAGCAGTGACGGTGATCCCTCCCTACCAGACGAGCTCAATGACTTCTTTGCACGGTTCGATGCACAGAACAAAGAGCCTACGAGGAAAGCAACACCCTCCTCCAGCGACCATGTACTCCGTCTCTCCACAGCTGATGTGAGGAGGACTCTCTCTAGAATTAACCCACGCAAGGCTGCAGGACCTCATTCCAGGCCGAGTGCTCAGAGAATGCGCCGACCAACTGGCTGATGTCCTAACAGACATCTTCAATACATCTCTGAGCCAGTCGTCTGTGCCAGCGTGCTTGAAGTCCACCATCATCGTCCCAGTGCCTGAACGACTACCGACCCGTCGCGCTCACATCAATCATCATGAAGTGCTTCGAACGGCTGGTCATGGCGCACATAAAGACACACCTCCCTACATCTCTAGATCCACTTCAATTTGCATATTGGTCCAACAGGTCAACTGAGGATGCTATATCCTCTGCTCTCCACCTTACACTGACACATCTGGACAAAAGGGACACTTATGTCAGGATGTTATTCATAGACTTTAGCTCCGCCTTCAATACGATCATCCCGCAAAAGCTGATTGTGAAACTGAGTGGGTTAGGCCTAAACACCACTCTCTGCAACTGGATTTTGGATTTCCTGACAGAGAGGCCCCAGTCAGTTCGGATAGGTTGCAACACCTCCAGCACCATCACGCTGAGTACAGGAGCGCCGCAGGGCTGCATACTCAGTCCTTTGCTCTTCACCCTGCTAACTCACGACTGCAGAGCCGCATACAACACTAACCACATCATCAAGTTTGCGGATGATACGACTGTGCTGGGACTGATAAGCAGGAATGATGAGTCTGCCTATAGAGAAGAGGTGGAACGGCTGTCTGACTGGTGCAGAGACAACGACTTATCTCTTAACGTCGATAAGACAAAAGAGATAATTGTGGACTTCAGGAGGTCACACCCTGCCCACCTTCCACTCAGCATCAATGGGTCAGCTGTGGAGATCGTAAGGAGTACCAAGTTCCTTGGTGTGCACATAACTGAGGAACTTACATGAACAGATAACACCACCTCCCTAACCAAGAAAGCCCAGCAGAGACTACACTTCCTGCGGAGGCTGAAAAGAGCGAGCCTTCCCCCCTCTATCCTCATCACATTTTACAGAGGTACCATTGAAAGTGTTCTGACCAGCTGCATTACTACCTGGTACGGCAACTGCAATGCATCCGACCACAAGCGCCTGCAGAGGATAGTAAAGACAGCGGAGAACATTATTGGGGTGCCTCTCCCCTCACTCCAGGTCACATTTCACAAGCGCGGTGTTCGCAGAGCCTGCAACATTGTGCAGGACCCCTCTCACCCCTCACATAGACTTTTCTCCCTCCTGCCATCTAAGAGGAGATTCTGCAGCATCAGAGCCAGGTCTGCCAGGTTGCGGGACAGTTTTTATCCCCAGGCTGTCAGGCTTCTTAACAGCACGCTGCCCCCAAGAATTCTTCAACACTAACTCTACCCCTCCTCAACCAGCCTGTTTGCCTTAATACACATATGCACTGCCACTTTCACAAGGACTGTTTTTTGCACACAGAACAAAAAGACTGAAAATCACACACATACCTCAATATTGCGCACTGTCACTTTCATTCCGACATATTTTCTTAAACTATAAACATGCTGCTACTCAAATATAGCGTCAAGTTTAGATCCAAATGATGATCTCTGTCTTACTGTACATGCAGAGTATATTAATATAGCTTATCCATTTGCACATACTATAGATTTATATTATTATATATTGTCTGATTGCACTGTTTTTGTCTTGCACAATGTTTTGTTTTGTCTGTCTTATTTAATTAAAAATTTTAGCTCTTCTGTTGCACTATTTGTGTGTTTACACTGTAGATCCAGAGCTCTCGCCATTTCGTCTCCCTGTATACTTGTATACGGTGAAATGACAATAAAGTTTACTTTGACTTTGAATAAATTGTGCGCACTATCTAGTAAACCGAAGGAACAAATTAATAAATCGTGCGCACGATTTACTTAAAACAAGGGAATAAATTAGTAAATCGTGCGCACAATCTAATAAATCAAGTGAATGAATTAATAAATCGTGCGCACAATCTAATAAATCAAGTGAATGAATTAATAAATCGTGCACACAATCTAATAAATCGAGTGAACAAATTAATAAATTGTGCACACAATCTAATAAATGAAGTGAATGAATTAATAAATCGTGGCACAATCCATCGAGGAAATGAATTAATAAATCGTGCGCATCTAGTAAACCGAAGGAACAAATTAATAAATCGTGCGCATGATTTACTTAAAACGAGTGAACGAATTAATAAATCATGCGCACTATCTAGTAAATCGAGGGTACAAATTAATAAATCATGCCTACAATTTACTTAAAACAAGGGAACGAATTAAAGGGAACTCCACTTTTAGAACAACAATTTACAAAAAATGTACTCATCCCCTTATCAAGATGTTCGGGTCTTTCCATCTGCAGTCGTGAAGAAATTATAGTTTTTGAGGAAAGCATTTCAGGAATTTTCTCCATAATGGACTTCATTGGTGAACGATTTTGAACTTCCAAAATGTAGTTTAAATGCAGCTTCAAAGGGCTCTAAATGATCCCAGCCAAGAAAGAAGAGTCTTATCTAGCAAAATGGTCGTCATTTTTTTTGGGAATTGTATGTCTTTGTCTGCAAAAATAAATACAGAAGTAAGGTTAAATGATGGTGGAATACAGACGTACGTTTTGGAGCGACGAACCTTGCTCAATTTTTAGAAATACTGCGCAGAACTCTCCAGCGAGCTGACCGAGACACTTCGCAGCCCTTGTTTATTTCGGTGGATGGAGAAGCGAACCTGGCCGAGACGCAAGCGCTGTGATCGGAAACAAAAGAGAGGCAAGCGTGGCGGCGCTAGCACGAGGATAAAGGCTAACCCCACTAGACCAGCGTTGCCGTCCGTTCTACTCGCAAACGTCTGATCGCTAGATAACAAGCTGGATTATATCAAGCTGCAGCGGGTCGAACCAGTGGGAAATGAGAGACTGTTGTGTTTTTATTTTCACTGAGACGTGGCTGCAGGAGAACATTGCCGATTCGGCTATCCAGCTTGATGGACTGACCAGATTCCGAGCGGACAGAGACGCTTCTTTGTCCGGTAAGACTCGTGGTGGGGGACTGTGTGTATATGTGAACAGAGAATGGTGTGCAAACGCTGCCGTTGCCATGCGACACTGTTCCCCACTGATCTAAGTTTTATCCGTGAAATGTCGACCTTAGCTCAAATGCTAACCAGGCGCTAGCCGAGCTGTACGAGACTGTCAGCAAGCTAGAAACTGCGCACCCCGAGGCATTTTTCATAATTGCTGGAGACTTCAACCACGCCAACTTGAAGTCAGTTCTTCCAAAGTTCTTCCAGCATGTGAATTTTGCTACCAGAGGGGGAAACTGCTTGGACATTGTCTATACCAATGTTTGTGAGGCCTACAGGGCCTTCCCCCGTCCCCACCTCGGCTACTTGGACCATATCAGTGTGTTTATGGTCCCTGCATACAAGTCCCTGCTAAAACGCTCCAAACCAGCCCGCAAGAACATCAGAGTGTGGCCAGCTGGAGCTGTTTCGGCTCTCCAAGACTGCTTTGACTCGACTGACTGGGATATTTTTAGGGAGGCTGCAATGAATGGTGACTCAATCAACCTGGAGCAATACACAGACTCTGTGACTAGTTACATCTCTAAGTGCGTAGAGGATGTTACTGTCTCCAAGGATGTCACCACGAGAGCCAACCAAAAGCCCTGGATGTCGAGAGAAGTGCGCAAGCTGCTAAAGATCAGGAATGCAGCCTTCCGCTCTGGAGACAAGGCTTCCCTTAGGGTTGCCAGAGTCAACCTGTCTTGCGCAGTGAGGAGAGCAAAGCGGGACTACGGACAGAGGATCAATGAGCACTTCAACAGTACTAGGGACACACGTCGCATGTGGCAGGGCGTTCAGGCCATTACGGACTAAAAGCCCAACCAACGCAGCAGTGACGGTGTTCCCTCCCTACCAGACGAGCTCAACGACTTCTTTGCACGGTTTGATGCACAGAACAAAGAGTCTACGAGGAAAGCAACACCCTACTCCAGCGACCATGTATTCCGTCTCTCCACAGCTGATGTGAGGAGGACTCTCTCTAGAGTTAATCCACGCAAGGCTGCAGGACCTGACCTCATTCCAGGCCGAGTGCTCAGAGAATGCGCCGACCAACTGGCTGATGTCCTAACGGACATCTTCAATATATCTCTGAGCCAGTCGTCTGTGCCAGCATCCACCATCATCGTCCCAGTGCCGAAAAAGTCATCAGTGATGACTACCGACCCGTAGCGCTCACACCAATCATCATGAAGTGCTTCGAACGGGTGGTCATGGCGCACATAAAGACACACCTCCCCACAGCTCTAGATCTATTTCAATTTGCATATCGGTCCAACAGGTCAACTGAGGATGCTATATCCTCTGCTCTCCACCTTACACTGACACAACTGGACAAAAGGGACACTTATGTCAAGATGTTATTTATAGACTTTAGCTCCGCCTTTAATACTATCATCCCGCAAAAGCTGATTGTGAAACTGAGTGGGTTAGGCATAAACACCACTCTCTGCAGTTGGATTTTGGATTTCCTGACAGAGAGGCCCCAGTCAGTTCGGATATGTTGCAACACCTCCAGCACCATCACGCTGAGTACAGGAGTGCCGCAGGGCTCATACTCAGTCCTTTGCTCTTCACCCTGCTAACTCACGACTGCAGAGCCGCATACAACACTAACCACATCATCAAGTTTGCGGATGATACGACTGTGCTGGGACTGATAAGCAGGAATGATGAGTCTGCCTATAGAGAAGAGGTGGAACGGCTGTCTGACTGGTGCAGAGACAACAACTTATCTCTTAAAGTCGATAAGACAAAAGAGATAATTGTGGACTTTAGGAGGTCACACCCTGCCCACCTTCCACTCAGCATCAATGGGTCAGCTGTGGAGATCGTAAGGAGTACCAAGTTCTTTGGTGTGCACATAACTGAGGAACTTACATGAACAGATAACACCACCTCCCTAACCAAGAAAGCCCAGCAGAGACTACACTTCCTGCGGAGGCTGAAAAGAGCGAGCCTTCCCCCTCTATCCTCATCACATTTTACAGAGGTACCATTGAAAGTGTTCTGACCAGCTGCATTACTACCTGGTACGGCAACTGCAATGCATCCGACCACAAGCGCCTGCAGAGGATAGTAAAGACAGCGGAGAACATTATTGGGGTGCCTCTCCCCTCACTCCAGGTCACATTTCACAAGCACAGTGTTTGCAGAGCCTGCAACATTGTGCAGGACCCCTCTCACCCCTCACATAGACTTTTCTCCCTCCTGCCATCTAAGAGGAGATTCTGCAGCATCAGAGCCAGGTCTGCCAGGTTGCGGGACAGTTTTTATCCCCAGGCTGTCAGGCTTCTTAACAGCACGCTGCCCCCAAGAATTCTTCAACACTAACTCTACCCCTCCTCAACCAGCCTGTTTGCCTTAATACACATATGCACTGCCACTTTCACAAGGACTGTTTTTTGCACACAGAACAAAAAGACTGAAAATCACACACATACCTCAATATTGCGCACTGTCACTTTCATTCCGACATATTTTCTTAAACTATAAACATGCTGCTACTCAAATATAGCGTCAAGTTTAGATCCAAATGATGATCTCTGTCTTACTGTACATGCAGAGTATATTAATATAGCTTATCCATTTGCACATACTATAGATTTATATTATTATATATTGTCTGATTGCACTGTTTTTGTCTTGCACAATGTTTTGTTTTGTCTGTCTTATTTAATTAAAAATTTTAGCTCTTCTGTTGCACTATTTGTGTGTTTACACTGTAGATCCAGAGCTCTCGCCATTTCGTCTCCCTGTATACTTGTATACGGTGAAATGACAATAAAGTTTACTTTGACTTTGAATAAATTGTGCGCACTATCTAGTAAACCGAAGGAACAAATTAATAAATCGTGCGCACGATTTACTTAAAACAAGGGAATAAATTAGTAAATCGTGCGCACAATCTAATAAATCAAGTGAATGAATTAATAAATCGTGCGCACAATCTAATAAATCAAGTGAATGAATTAATAAATCGTGCACACAATCTAATAAATCGAGTGAACAAATTAATAAATTGTGCACACAATCTAATAAATGAAGTGAATGAATTAATAAATCGTGGCACAATCCATCGAGGAAATGAATTAATAAATCGTGCGCATCTAGTAAACCGAAGGAACAAATTAATAAATCGTGCGCATGATTTACTTAAAACGAGTGAACGAATTAATAAATCATGCGCACTATCTAGTAAATCGAGGGTACAAATTAATAAATCATGCCTACAATTTACTTAAAACAAGGGAACGAATTAAAGGGGAACTCCACTTTTAGAACAACAATTTACAAAAAATGTACTCATCCCCTTATCAAGATGTTCGGGTCTTTCCATCTGCAGTCGTGAAGAAATTATAGTTTTTGAGGAAAGCATTTCAGGAATTTTCTCCATAATGGACTTCATTGGTGCCCCGATTTTGAACTTCCAAAATGTAGTTTAAATGCAGCTTCAAAGGGCTCTAAATGATCCCAGCCAAGAAAGAAGAGTCTTATCTAGCAAAATGGTCGTCATTTTTTTTGGGAAAAAAAAAAATTGTTCACTTTTTAAGCACAAAAGCTGGTGTAGCGCAGGCTCTGGGATGCGCGTTCACTACGCTACGTACTGTTGAATCACGTCGAAAGGTCACACGGAACGTAGGTGGAACTACAGTGTTTACAAAGGAATCACGCAAAGACTAAGGAATTGCAAGTAAGTCCAATGCTGTTTACAAACAAAAAGGTACAACGATGTTGGACGATTCTGAAAATGAGATGGAGTTTTTCGCCATATTCTACCTTTTTGAGCCAGAGTACACAGACGATGAACTTAGACGTGATTCGTAGTGTTGTGGACGCGGATCCCAGACCCTGTGCTACACAAGATTTAGTGCTTAAAAAGTATACAGATTTTTATTTTTTGAAAAAAATGACAGATCGTTTCACTAGATAAGACCCTTCTTCATTGGCTGGGATCGTTTAGAGCCCTTTGAAGCCACATTTAAACTACATATTGGAAGTTCAAAATCGGGGCACCAATGAAGTCCATTATATGAAGAAAAATCCTGAAATGCTTTCCTCAAAAACCATAATTTCTTCATGACTGAAGGCAGAAAGACATGAACATCTTGGATGACAAGGGGGGGAGTAAATTATTTGTAAATTGTTGTTTGGGAAGTGGAGTTCTCCTTTAACAAATAGTGTGCACAATCTAATAAATCAAGTGAACGAATCAATAAATCGTGCACACGATCTAGTAAATCGAGGGAATTAATTAATAAATCATGCCCATGATTTTTTTTTTTTTTTTTGCATGTCATGTGTGGGGCTCCGTAGTTTTATTTGACTCTTTTGTAAACAGCACTTGAAAAAAACATAAACAAACTTGAAGTCAAATAATCAGATGATGGTGATTCATTTAAAATCCACCACATCTTTTAAACAGTCATCAAAGCCACTCAAGGCACAGAAGGTGGCAATATCATCATTTGAAATTCAGAATATGAAAACTACAGCCTAAATATCTTTCAATCATCCCTGAGCTTCTCAATCAATAAATCGTGCGCATCTAGTAAACCGAAGGAACAAATTAATAAATCGTGCGCATGATTTACTTAAAACGAGTGAACGAATTAATAAATCATGCGCACTATCTAGTAAATCGAGGGTACAAATTAATAAATCATGCCTACAATTTACTTAAAACAAGGGAACGAATTAAAGGGGAACTCCACTTTTAGAACAACAATTTGACAATTAACAAACAACTTTGTTTTCAAAGACATATCAGGTAACATGCTGATAGCACACTGATCTATGTGAAGTATGTTATAGAAAGAATGCAGAATGTAAAGATTCCTCTGAACCAGCCTGGTCTCATAGTTTATACACAGGTAGTATGTAACAAAAATGTACAAAATGCATATTTTTACACATCGATGCCACTGTAGAAAAGTGAGTATTTGGGGTATCAGTCAGGTTATCATGTTCAGATGTCAGAAAGGTAGAGGCGTAAAGAGTACCTGTGACAACACTTCATTACAAGTTACTTGTCACCAATTCCAATACAACTTGAGTAATAGTCTTAAAGCATCTGATTTGAACAGTAGGGATTTTAAATGTGGCTTGAAGATGCACTAGCGCTCAACACATAAGAGACATGCCAGAAATACAAGTGAAAAACAGCAAACAGCTGATTTGTAAGGAGAGGAATTACATGTTTATTTACTAAAATCAAAATAAAACCGAGCACCTCAAAACTGCAATAAATCACGGTTGACACAACTGCCTCCTAAATGTCTACAAACACAGAAGTCTCAGTTAAGCTTAAGCATTCAAAATGGACATAAATAAACCAACACCATTCAAAAAGGTCTCAGCCATGTCCTCGTCTAATTTAATTAAAGTACAACAGCTTGCAGAGGTCCAGGGAGTACATCCATTTTCTAAAAAATCCACAATACTGGATTTTTTGACTATGTCACCACTTTCAGATTAAGAGAAAAATGCGCCCTGAGTGG
Organism: Labeo rohita; assembly: GCF_022985175.1. Taxonomy (NCBI): domain Eukaryota; kingdom Metazoa; phylum Chordata; class Actinopteri; order Cypriniformes; family Cyprinidae; genus Labeo; species Labeo rohita. The sequence continues at coordinate 28,945,220 of NC_066888.1, forward strand.
CTTCAACATGTTAGAACATGTTCAACAGTTAGAAACTGTAACATACATAATAGATATGAGAATACATTTGTTCTTGATTTCCTGAAATTGACAGGTAATTTTTATCTAACCGAACCTAGTAACCTAAATAGATATTTTAATATATTTAATGTTTTGATATTGTATGACAAGCCCCCTCTTCCAGGTATTTTTAGCAGTAGGATTATATAAAATATATAATATAAAATTATGAAATAAAAAGTATATAAGGTAAAATTACAAAATAAGCTTTCATTGATCAGTACATTTTACTATTAATATTTAATTAAAAATCGAATACTTATATTGTATTTTTATATACTTGTATTTTTACTCAAGTGAAATAGAAAAGGAATACGTAATACTTTTACTGGAGTAATATTTTATTAGGCTATCAATACTCAAGTGCTTGATTTGTGTACTTATGTTGTGTTGTTTATTTATTTATTTATTTGTTGGTTTGTTTGTTTATTCGTTCAATATTATTATTCTTTTATTTTATTTTTTTTTTTACATTAGTTTTATTAAATGAATTAGAAAGCACAAAAAATGTCTTTTTATAATATCTGAGGAGTCTGGCTCCACTCTGCTATAAAATTAAAGACAAAAACTAACACACCAATTAAAATTAAAAAACACAAAACTTAAAATAACTCAACTGAACTCAAAATGAAGCAACTAAACAAAAAAAAAAAAAAAAGTTAAGCCTACGTGTCACTTGTAGGGATGGGCCCAGTGGTACTGTATGTTGTGTCATAGATTCAGGCTATGTGCATTTTTGCCATTTTCAAACCCACAGCCTCTGCATACATCTGATTGCAAAAAGCATCTTTCTCCAATGACAGAACAGGTTGCACTGCACAATCAACTTCACAATCAACAGGTAACATGCTGATAGCACACTGATCTATGTGAAGTATGTTACAGAAAGAATGCAGAATGTAAAGATTCGTCTGAACCAGCCTGGTCTTATAGTTTATACACAGGTAGTATGTAACATGTACAAAATGTTTATTTTTGCACATTTTGATTGATGCTGAAATGTACCATCTCGACGTATTGGTTTAAAATGTAAACATAATAACGTATTTACAGCTAAAAAAACGTAAAATATTTACAAATCTTTTATATCATCTGTATAAATGCACTCGGAAAAAAACTATTTACATTTTTAGATCTCTTAAAACTACCCCCAAACCTAAACATAAAGACATAAAACATAATAGAATTAAATGTGCAAGAAAACTGTCATTTTGAGGTCCAAATCCCACTACCTCTGACTGACCAGAAAAGTTGATTGTCAATATCAACACATAAATAAGTGACATTTTAAATGTTTCCAAAATGTCAATATTGTGCATTTAGATGGTGTCAATACGTCAATATTGTATGTTTCAGTGTCTACAGAAAACATTAGAAAAATGTTTATTTGGTATAACCACATTTTACATAAAAATACATATGAATACTCATGAGATGTTGTCTGAACAGCAAGATACAGTGAGTAATTGAGAGACTGAAATGGCATGAATGCTTTCACTTTGAAGACATCTGTTGGTTACACTGATGAATAATTACGGGCATTACGAAACAACATCCATTTATAGTATTTTATTTATTTATTTATTTTTGGTAAAGGACACCTTTGGTAAAGGACACCCGTAGTTATATTAGAATGTTTTGCCTAGCAACCAGCGCTTCACATGATAACAACTTCGGCCTAATCAGCTAAAAAATAATATTTAATAAGATTATACCAACAAATATATTTTTAGTGGTCATGTTTTCTACATGTTTTTTACTACAGAATTTCCTTATAGTCTCACCTTAGCAAAAGTATGTAAGTATCTTTAACTTTATTCATTTCCACTCCCAAAAAACTCCCATGTACAACCCACAAAGAATGATTGGTTCAGATGCCCTATAAATCACCAAGATGCCCAGGTGATCTTTGAAGGTGTGTATTGGTAAGTATCCCTCCTTTTTTAAGTACATAGGCTACACAGCTTTCAGAAAATATTAACTTATCTAACATAACTATATTGTTTATATATATATATATACATATGTGTGTGTGTGTGTGTATATATGAAGAGTTCAGATGCAAAAGCCTTTAAATCCATCTGACGTCTTTCTTTAAAAAATGTATTTTTATCAGGCTCTGATGTATAGGTTTCTACCTAAGTACTGGTAATTCTGATTGGGCTGAGGCTGGGATTTTAGCAACTTTGAAGTAAAAGTATTTGATGGACATATAATATGTGTCGAGAGGATTCACTCAGTATCATTATCTCATTTTTGACCGAGATGGCTTTTAGGGGGTTTTGATCTAAACTCTTCATATATATGTATTTGTGTGTGTGTGTATTATATTATATATATTATATATTAGTGGTGTCAATCGATTAAATCAATTAAATATCCTACCTGACATTAAAGTTTTTAATTATAATTTTATATTGCAATAATTTCACATTCAAGCTTCAAATTAATGTAGAAACAACATAAAGAAAGTATATTTTTAATATGTGTTTAATGCCATCCTTTTTTATTCAAGTATTATTGATTCCAGCTGATGTCTCTATAAATTTTGTTTCCTAATATTTAACCAAGCCATTCAACATTGCAGTATAACTGAGAGCTATCACTTTAACATTTATTAGACTTTAAAAAATAGCTTCTAATTTAAGTGAACTTAAAACAATCTTCACATAAACCTATTATAATAAACGTCATACAGTATATCTAGCTGTGCCCTGCTGTTACTCTAAAAGCTGCAGCTGCTTAACTAGATGCGGATCTGATACTGCTTTAAATTTATTAAACAATAAATACTTACATGCACAGTTTTAAGGCAGCTTTAATCGCCTTTTTTTGTAACTTAATGCCTTAACTGACGACATAATTATGACTAACTACATAATCGTAATAGTTTCATTTGGGTTTGAATATATAGCCTAATACAATGCACATTTGTATGTGTGCACTTGAGGAGCACCCGCTACGAGCACAGTATAAAGCCGGGTTCACACTACAGGATTTTTAGCCCGATTTTCCCCTCCCGAGAATCGGAGCAAACATTTGTAAACATTAGTTGCTGAAATGACGATCTTTTAGATCTTACGATCGTAATATCACGTGACGCGCTCCCTCTATCATGATAATCTTAATAATATCTTGTAGTGTGTGATGCGCCACGATTTTAGAATCTTGTAGTGTGTGCATGTTTAAGATTTCAGGGAAGATAATCTGCAAAGATTCTCCTTATGTGTGCGCTGCAACCAGATTTCATAATCGGTTAGGATTAACGGCTGACAGGACAGGAAGATTCGATTTTACCAACATATAGCCTGACAACATCTCATCTGACTTCAGTTCACTGCTGTTCTACTGAAGCTCCGTACCATTTCCGCGCTCTTTTGACTCGCACCTGTCGCTGATGTGAAGTTGTAGCGCGCTTCTAGAAGTCTCCCGTTTGATGTGCTCATAAAGACGTTCTAGGTCTAAATGCTGTAGCTGAGGTGAGTGGGGTGGCCAAAGCTACCCCAACCCATGCGTTAATTATGTTAAATATTTTTTACACGTTAAATATATATACACAACATTATTAGTGCCCAGATGACAAACGAATACTTGTTTCATGTTTCACATCTATAGTTTTAAATGTCAGTTTTAAGTACTGGAATCACTTTATTATTGTCTAATTACAAACATTTACTTTTGTTTTCTCAGGCTATGGTGACTATTAATATTTTTGAGATGCTGACCAAATTTGGTTCCTTTTTTAACATATTAACTCGATTGAAAGATTTGCATAATTGGATAATTGAAAATGTATATAAAATGAATAATAAAACTGAAAATCCTATTCAGCACAACTTCAATATAAAATTTAATATACAAAACATGTATAATCCAACAACTACAATAAACATAAATCCACAACAAAATTAGGTGTGCTAGATAAGGGTCTTAAAAAAAAAACAAAAAACAAAACAAAACAAAAAAACAAAAAAAAAAAAAAAACAAAAAAAAAAAAAAAAAAAAAAAAAAAAAAAAAAAAAAAAAAAAAAAAAAAAAACAAACAAACAAACAAAACAAAAAAAAAGCCACTGATGCCGACTACTCCTTGACCGTGTTTGCTCATAAGTTCTCAAAAGTAATAATACTCACCACTGTCCGTACCTTCCCGAGGAGAGATCTTGTTATGTCTTGGCCACAAAACCATTCTGTAAGTCTTTTAATAATATATTATTAAAACAACTTTTACATGTGTTTTGTAGAATAATTTACTGTTAAACTATACTAAATAAAATATCACATTTCATATGTAATTTTCAGGTTTTATATGTTGGTCTGGAGCAGGTGGAATCTTCACAAAGGTGGTGCAGGTATGAAGACAAAAGTTAGGATCATGATTTATCAGTAGTATTACAGCTCATTGTGTATGTTTTCCAAAGAATCTTTTAGTGATCAGTTCTTAAAAGAAACATTTTTTTTTAGTTATAGTCTCATTCTCACAAAACATAATCTCACAAAACATTTTGTGCAGACAATGAGACAATGAAAACAAAACCAAAATACAATAAAACTGAACATAACTGAAATTTAGCCAAAAATCCTCTAACGAACGGCAAACCATTGATTATCCCTTACATAACTGTGGAAACATCATCACAATCTGTGGAAAGGTTAGGCCGACTACAGGACCAAGATTAAACCCTGTCAAATGGCATCAAATCCAAACAGAATCTCTGCCAAAAAGCATTTTTAGGGGTTCGAGCATGTAGTGCTGAAACCCTATTGTAATTGTAGATATTTTTTTTTATTATTATTATTTTTCTCTGCTAAAACTGATCATGCAGACCAAACCGTAAGGCCTAGAGAGCTGAAATTTGGCCAGAAGGTAGAGCTCCCCGATGAACGAATCGGACAAAAAAAAAAAAACATACTTTTTTTTTTACATTTTTGGCCGTAGCTCGTACAATTTTTGTCGTAGACTCAAAAACTTTACATCGTTGGAATCCTTGGGTTGTTAATTGTAGCTTTAACTCTGAACAGAATGAGATATTTTCGCCAAACTCAGTATGCATCTGTAAGATCTTGATTTTAGGTCAAATAAAAAATTCGGCCACTTGGTGGTGCTATAATAACGAAAAAACATTAAACAAGGTTAACAAAGGCCAATTGGAATGAAACTTGGCAGGCCTATTTGTGTCATGGCCATAGAGGTCTGTGAGAAGTTTGAAAGAAATCGGTCACCAGGTGGCGATAACGAGTTTTGCGCATATCGTAATCATGAGGTGTTTCACGCATATGCACAATCTTCATATCGTATGATAGATCTTCTCATTCTGAACAACTTTGCCTCAAGAACCACTGCTGTCAATCAAATCGTTCATTAATTTTTCAAGATTATTTAAAAAAAACTACTTTTGTGAACTAGTCCTAGGTTTCTCGCATGATCAGAACCAAACCAATTCAGAAATATTCTGTGGAGTCTGAATATCAAAAGTTATCCAAAAAAAGTTGAAATTTTGATTTTTGTGGGCAACAGTATGCAAAAACGTCTGTTGCTAATTTTAGCAAATTAGCTAAAATGATTATAACTCTTGATTGGAATGAGATATTTTCACAAAACTCAGTACACATCAGTAGGAGCTAAATTTTTGGTTAAATGAAAAAAAATTGCAGAGTTCAGCAACTTGGAAGATAACTTACTCGCAGGTTTTTCACTTAACCTCAACGAAACCATTGCAGTACAATTAGTTGGACACTCTAGGTCACTAATTAACAAAAAACTGTTGAACTTTTGAATTTGGACAGCTTTAACATTGAAAATGTTGTCGTTTACCTAGTGTACCTAAAAGTCTGTACATCCTAAATGACAACTCAAAACTTCATGAAATTATGCAGGGTCATACATATGCTTCCAAACAAGCAAGATTGGGCAAAAATTGGTGCTATAACAGTTATAAAGGTTAAAACCACTACATTTTAATGATAAAGTCTGTAATTGCCATTATAATCAGTACATGGCAGCAGAGGACCACTCATTGACTCTTATCTGACACAATCCATTCAGTTCATGGAGCTCTCTTCTAACGAGCTGATGAACTTAATCAGGTGTGGCCAATAAGGTATGTCTTTCTTATGTAGTGCACTCCAGTCAGTTCATGAAGCTCTCTTTTCACAAGCTGGTGATCAGATTCAGGTGTGGTCAATAAATAAGGCAGCACAGAGCCATGAAACTTTCTCTATTCTCCAACTAGCCCTAGCTTTTAAACTCAAAATGAAAACAATAAATAAATAAATAAAATAAATCAGTGCAGTACAATCCTCTAGACTCTCCAGGTCGATAATTATCAAATAAAATGCAAAATTTTTTTTTCTTTAAGATTGGCATTTAGACATGAAAAAATCATTATCATTGCATGTATGATCTCATTTAAAAAGTTTACCACTGTATTCATACAGACATATCAGTTATTACAGTTATGCCAATTATGTTTTGAGATTACAAAACTGAAAATTACATTTGAACTCTTAAAAAGAGAAGACTTGCAGTTTTGTTGCCTATTATTTGTTTCAGAAATCTAAATGTGCAACAAAATGAGTGTGCATGTGTCTGTCTCTAATAATCTTTCATGAGCATTAATATAAGTTAAACATTTAATTTCTGTGTATGTGTGTGTTTGTGTGTTTTGTTCTGTATCATGGATGTGTTTTAGTGTTAGCCATACATTTTGGCTTGGACTACACCTTAAAACCAAAAAATCTTAAAGGCTTTATATGCTTGAACCCCGGTAATTGTCGCTTGCGGCTATATTTTTACTTATAATCACACATAAAAAATGTGTGTAAATATCTTTAAGTCTATCTCTCTTTCATGCAGACAACAACTAGAACCACCTCCAGACTGCATACTGTACATCACTGTAAGGTCAACAAACACTCTCTTCGTTAAACCTCTTTTTCCGGCGGTTCGAGTACCAGAGTGGACTCAGTGGAACAGTACACAAACAGAGCCACCTTTCACTGCAACTGACCCACAAAGACTGCCTTGCCAAGCACAACGCAGGGCTGTGCAACTGGTACGAATGTACCTTCCTTGAGGGAACGGACCAATGGAATGGGCCCATCCCGGAAGGGACCAAGGTAGCCTTTGCAAAGTTTAATTATCTTAAGTAAATTTTGAGTTAATTTGGATTTATATCAAATAGAAATTGCATGACTATCTATATTAAGCGCTCTCTCTCTCTCTCTCTCTCTCTCTCTCTCTCTCTCTCTCTCTCTCTCTCTCCAGGACCCCTTAAAAACCCCTTGTCATCACTGGTTTAAAAGTACAGCAGAAGTGATCCTGTGAGGGTGTATGGGAGATGCCAAGATTACAAAATCAAGAGAACCAAGAGAAATGCCTGGCATGTCATTTTGTACACCTGAGAAAAAAAACTGACAAGTGATGAATAATATGTGCATAATCTAGGTGGCCCGATACTGCACTTCTGTACTTGTACAGTCGTAAGTCCCGATACCAAGAGCCGATACCACACAACATGTGAAAATTCCTGTGTTCAGTTAAAGAATATTAAGTACTGTAGATAAAAAAAAAAAAAATTAACAAAAAAATTAACAGAGAAAGTAACAAAAGCTTTAATATGAAATATTAAGTACTAGGTATGTGACGACATCTCGTGGCACGAGAAAACGAGAAAAACTAAAGTATCTTAACACTTGTATATATAGTAACGCTTATCCTCTTCTGCCAGGAGGTGGTTTAAGTTCATAAAGTTCAAAATGCACCTACATTTTATTGCATTTTGTCTTTTTTAGTTGAAAAAAAAAAAATAAAATCCCTATATATGTCATCATTGAGGATTTCTTAAAAAAAGTTTAAAAATCTCGTCTCGTCTCGTACTTGTGAACCCAGTCTTGTCCCATCTCATGGGATAAGTGTCTCGTCACACCCCTATTAAGTACCAATGTTAAAGTGTTTGATTCTGAAAAAAAAAAAGAATGAATATTAAATTCTAAGTACCATAGATAAAAAAATAAAAAATAATAATAATAATCTATATTAACAGTGAAAGTAACAAAAGCTTCAACATATTCTGTGTATTTCTGTACACAGTATTTTTAAAAATGATAAATGCAATGAAAATACATGTATCAGTTCTCGGTATCGGCAATCACCAAAAATAAAAGTACTGTGATTGGCCTTATTCTGGAAAAAGTGGTATCGGTGCATCCCCAGCATGATAAACTCATACTAAATAAAAAAATAAAATAAAAGCATTGGAATGTGTCTGTGGTTATTTTTCACTACTGTACATTCTTCATAAAGCATGTTTCAACAAAACATATGCCATGCTAAACCACAATGCCAGAAAAACAACCCACATTACTAATCAAAAATGACGTTTTTATATATTTACAGTAGGAAATTTACAAAATATCTTAATGGAACATGATCTTTACTTAATATCCCAATAAGGATAAAAGAAAAATTGATCATTTTGACCCATACAATGTATTTTTGGCTACTGCTACAAATGCACCTGTGCTACTGACTGGTTTTGTGGTCCAGGGTCACATATTATGAACAGTGAATTTAAACATATTAGCAATAAGTGATTTCAGAGGAACCTATTGTTCTGCACATTTATTTACAAGTTGAGAACCTTGAATTAAGGAAAATCATAATAAATTAATTTTATCAGAGCAAATTCAAGAGCTCTGAATTATTTCATTATATAAGCAATATGACTTAATCAGATTGCCTCACTTTCTTAGTCAAACAAATGCACACTACATAATACAAAAAAAAAGCATAGGGCCTGGTTAGGCTCAGATTAAGCCAGGAGTATGCTTTAGTTAAATTTGGACATTTAAATACCTTTTAGAAACATGCCATATGTAACCCTATTCTCAAGGTTGATTGCAAAGCTGAAAAACTGGTTCGCATCTTGACTGGTGCACATCTTTGAGACAAATGTGCATTTTAGTCTAAATAATATAGTTTTCAAAGAGAGGGAATACTTTATTTATAGACACATTTAAAAGACAAAATATTTGACAATTTTTTTATATTAATAGCTGAGTAAAACATGTCTTATACCTAACATTATGCATTTAAATAAGTTTAATATTAAATCATTGGAAAACAATAACCTGCTTTAATTTAAGGTGAGACACTGCAGGTGAACAAGGTAAAAAAAAAAAAAGAACAGTTATCGCCTTACCTAGCTGATTGATTACACTGACAATTGCAAACATTTTTTGTATTACAAATTTTTCTTTTCAAATGTTAGGTTTAAATTTGCAAATGAGGCATTATTTCATGAAATATGCACTAATTTGCATACATTTATAGTACAAAAAGCTAAACACTGAAGTCAGTTTCAAAATTCTTGTTTAGGCCAATTTCCTACAATAGCATTAACATGCTTATTTTTAATAAACAAAGTTAAATTCATTCAAATATCAAGGTACTCAAGTCATTGCAGCCACAGATATAAGAGGATATGAGACTCCTAAAGGATTTCTGAAAGCGAGGATAGAACAAACCATAGATCAGTGGGTTACAAGTAGGGTTGTAACAAGTGGAGTCGTAACCCACCAAAGCATCAAAAACCAAAGCATCAAAAACATCAACAGGAGTCATGAAATTGAGGAAAGGATCAACAGCCGTGGTGGTAAAAAAAAAAAAAAAAAAGGCAGCCAGCAGAGATAAGAGTTTTTGCTGCCTTTCCTTCTCTTTGAGCAAAGCTTTGGCTCTTCAACCCTCCTGCTGCTGCCACAGTCACTCTTTCTGACATAACCTTTTATAGGGAGCTCATGATTGTCCCGGGAAGAAAGAATGTGAGAAGCAAACAAATATGACCCCATTGTTTGTTAAAAAACAAAACACAGCTTGCCACACAATAAACCTGCATGATAAACGACTCCAATCACAATAGAAAAGCTGTAGAGAAATGAAAACAGCCATGTTAGGGTTGTAAACACAGTCACAGTGTTGTTTGTGACCCTCATTTTGTATCTCAGAGGATCACAAATGGCCCAGTACCTGTCAACAGATATTAAATATATGTCCCCTGTTGTTCCTGTCCTGTTACCTTGACTTAATTGAACTGAAGAAATATTCAACAGTCATCAAACATCACATCTTGAAGTCATCATATATTTAAGAATTATCTAAACCATCACATCAAAAGCATAATGCTTTTCATGCAGTCATCTACAAAGCAATCAATGCCCAAACTGTGGTCCATATAACAAAGATGCAAAACTGTGTTAGAATACTATTATTAGATACTATAGCTACTATTGATTTGTGAATTCACTCAGTACACTTTAATGGTGCAAAATACCACATGCAGATACAGATGGGTATGGTGACCACCAGTGCTGGGGAATTTTACTTTAAAAAGTAATGCATTACAATATTGCATTACTACCTAAAAAAGTAAGTAATTATGCTACTTAGTAAATCTGGGTAGGGCTTACTTGTTTGTTTTTTAATATAAAATATTTAATTTTGGCAAACATAAAAGCCCTTTCACACCAAAAATGAAATGAAAACAACTCAGGCTAAAGGAAAAGTAAATTCACATCTGTACATCTGTATAGAGAATGTTTCAGAATATAATTAAAAAGCAATAAAAAATAAATATTTCCTCGTAAGTATGGTTCAATTGGATCATCAAATGTCAGCAGCAAAGGCACTGGTAAATAAAAAAGGATTAATTAGATAAAAGAATATTTGTATTATTTAACATATTTAATTATTGCAGATTTGAGTCATTTTCTGAGTTTGCGTTTCACTGTTTTTATTTATTTTGAGGAGTACTAAATCTGTTTTTTTTTTTTTTTTTTTTTTTTTTTAAATGTTGTATGCTTTATTATGCACTATCATTCAACTGGCTATAATAAGACCATAAAATGCTTTGATTAAACATTTCTAATTCAGTAAACATTGTTGTTTAATGTCCTGCATTGTCAAATGATCAACAGCAGATGGCGCTGAAAATCAACCACACCTCTTGAACTCAAGGCATGCAATCTAGGTTGTAACAAAGAATATCCTTAAGTTTTTAAAGATCTTAAAAATGAATGATATCTGTAGTAGAAAAATGTAGTTACAATTTGGGAAAATATATATAATCAGCTTTAGTATTTAGTTCTAATTGTTAAGTTAGTCTAAAAATATACAAGTCTTTCTCTATTTAATTTTGATAATGCTATTCAAATTTTTATTAAGTCAGAATGAAACAAAACACAAATTCAGGTTTGACGAGTTAGATGTCACTGTAGGGAAGGATTTGTAATAACAGCAGTCAGGCTGTTAAAATGTCAGAAATCCGACTCACATACTTTCCTGTAAGCATGAAGTTATTCAGAGTTATTCTGTTCTTTTCTTTTTGTTTCCTGGTAACACTTTACAATAAGGTTAACATTAGTCAACTACATTAGTTAACATGACCTAAGTATGAACAATACTTCTACAGCATTTATTAATCTTAATGTTAATTTCAGCATTTACTAATGCATTCTTAAAATCTTCTTAAAAAGTTGTTTGTTAACATTAGTTAATGTTCTGTGAACTAACATGAACAAACAATAAACAGCTGTATTTTTATTAACTTTAACAGAGATGAATAAATAGTGTAATGAATGTATTGTTCATTGTTCATTCATGTTAGTTAATGCATTTACTAATGTTAACAAATGAAACCTTATTGTAAAGTGTTACCCATTTCCTTGTAAATGAATTACAGAAATAACAAAAAAGAACATTAAATTTACATATTCATCACCAATAAACTTACCTCATCAATCTGTCTATACAGGTTCATTATGTATTTAACACCAAGTTTTATAAAGCTGAAAGCAAATAGCAAATAAAATGTTTCAGCATACAGTATATCATCATCTCTAGTTTCATTCATGCTGATGTCATTATCAGTTTTATCTAACTTTCTTCAGGGAAGAAACGTGAAAGCACGTAGATCTATCTAAATATGTGTAGTATGCTTTGCAGCCCTTTCTTTGTTATACAGAGAATGTAGAATGCAAAGATTCCTTTGAACAGCAAAGTGAGTGTTTGAGAAAGTCAAAGTAATTCCATCTGACACAAATGCTTTCACTTTCTTGAAACCATTTGTTGGTTACCACACTGTTCTGGCAGGACATTATCCACTAATATGGACGTTTCAGTTTGTCCCAAAACAATACAATTTTTAATTTAAAATATAGTTAAAACACTAAAGATGCATTAAAATGTTTTGTCTGGTAACCTATATGCCATTTGATTACACCTAAATCAGCCTAGTCAACTCAAAAATAATATTCATGTTTTGTTTTTTTTTCAGCTGCTTACACACATTTTCAAATATTTGCCCCCCTTATTTTCAAAACCAAGAAAAATGCTGAGCAACTTAAGAAAAAAGCCTGTTTACTCACTTTTCATTGAATAAATGATGAACATGACTGTGTTTGTGGTCATTTTTCACTACTGTCTTTCTAACAGAGAACATTTCTGGGACAGGCAATAAAAAGGGCTCAAACCCCATGCAGCCTACAGTAAAAATTTCATTCTATGTTAGTGTAGGGGGATACAGTATAAAACCCATTACTCCTATGCATAATCACCATAATGACAGGAAAACCTCTGTGTGTGTGTGTGTACCTACTTACTATAACCATATTTTGGTACCCAGAAGTAAGCAAACCTTGAAAAAATCACCTAAACCCTCCCTTTGAGGACATCCTCATTTGTAAAATCATGTGTTTTGCTATTTTTGAATACACAGCAGGGAGACAGATGGCATCAAATACAGCATTTTACATTATGCCATATGATACTGTACACTGTAAAAAATTCCTGTAAATTTACAAGGAAATTTAACAGTAAAATTCTGTTTTCATATAATAACAGTAATACAAGTTACTGTATTTTGCAATGCATTGTGGGATATGTTGACCAGCAACAGTATGACACTTGTTTAACAGCATAATACCATATTTTTCCTTGTACATGTGCAGAGACAGTACGACATTTTGGTTTATCTGCACGAGGTCATTTGGGAGCTCTGCCTTTTATTGTTTTATTTCTAAAGTACTTATTACTTTTAAAAATTAACGTTTAAACATCCAATTAAGCTTTTGGGATTTAAATTGGATTCGTGACCGTGTTTTAATCAGCAAGTTACCACAGGAGTGTCAGCCCTTTGTACAGACTGCCATCATATAACACAACTAGTAAGAAACGTTTTTTTTCCCCTATAACCCGCACGTCTTAAATTTTATCTGAGTAAAATATGACTGTGGAATGATGTGTTGTTTGTTTGCGGTTACAATTGTAGCGTGAGGTTCAAACCGGCTATTATCTGCTTTGCAACCACACTTTTGTTTTTTTTCTTACTGAGTACACTTCTAAATATTACGATTATAAAGAGCCAGCAAAACATAATTTGATGAAAGGATAGCATGTTTTAATCATGGAACAGTAACCGAGTAGGATATGATAGCATTGTTAGCTATGACTGCATCTGATTTGTCATTTATTACCATCACACAATTAATGTAACTGAAATCTGAACTTCATCTAAGCAAAAGATACATGTGTATGAACAAAATTCATAATTCTTGTATGATTACTGTGAACGTACTCAAAGCGCTGCTAGCGATTGCAAAAACAGCAGCAGATGGACAAAGAATCTGTCTGTTTTTATTTTATTTTTAAACTTTATTTCAATTTTTGTAGGGGAAGTGTCTGTAATTGGTTAACTAGAGAAGCTATCTATTCTTTACATTATGTTTTCCTTATCCTCGTAGTTCAAAGGCTGACTTTGTAGAGAAGCAGATGACTCATTCTTTAACAAAATATAAGTCATTTGCAGATACTGTGAGCCATTTTAAATAGTTTTCTTTACTAATAGATGTCTGCCACTCCTTCTGACCTTGAGAAACCTGCCTGTGACTCCTAGCTTGATCCTTCTAGGTAAGTATATGTCTGCATTTTGTTTCACTAAAACAAAGCTCACGCTCCAGACTGACACTAGATTATATTATCAGGAAAAGACCCACCTTAATGTGCCTTATACTAGAATCCATTTATTATAAATGCAGCATGTATGTCTTGTGCAGTGTATTCCGAGACTTCAGTTAAAGGGGAAGTCCACTTCCAGAACAACAATTTACAAATATTTTACTTTACCCCCACTTTACCTTTACCCCCTTGTCATCCAATATGTTCATGTCTTTCTGTCTTCAGTCGTAAAGAAATTATGGTTTTTGAGGAAAGCATTTCAGGATTTTTCTCCATATAATGGACTTCATTGGTGCCCCGATTTTGAACTTCCAAAATGCAGTTTAAATGCAGCTTCAAAGGGCTCTAAACGATCCCAGCCAAGGTGTCTTATAGCGAAACAATCTGTAATTTTTTTTTGAAAAATAAAAATTTGTATACTTTTAAGCACAAAAGCTTGTGTAGCACAGGCTCTGGGATGGGCATCCACGATGCTACGAATTAGTGATGGGTCATTCTTGAACGATTTGTTCATTTTGAACGAATCTGTAATGTGACTCAAAGATCCGAGTCGGTAAAATGATCCGAACTTCCCATCACTACTACGAATCACGTCTAAGTTCATCGTCTGTGTACTCCGGCTCACAAAGGTAGAGTATGGCGAAAAACTCTTATTTATAAAAAAATAAATCTTATTTTCTCCTACAACTTTAGAATAGTCCGACATCATTGTACCTTTTTGTTTGTAAACAGCGTTTGACTTACTTGCACTTTCTTAGTCTTTGTGCATTCGCTTTGTAAACATTGGGTCTGTAGTTCCCACCTACATTCCGTGTGACCTTTCGACATGATTCAGTAGTACGTAGCATCGTGGACGCGCATCCCAGAGCCTGTGCTACACAAGCTTTTGTGCTTAAAAAGTATATAAATTTTTATTTTCTGAAAAAATGACAGATCGTTTCCCTAGATAAGACCCTTTCCTCCTCGGCTGGAGTTGTTTAGAGCCGTTTGAAGCTGCATTTCAACTACATTTTGAAAGTTCAAAATCGCGGCACCAATGAAGTCCATTATATGGAGAAAAATCCTGAAATGTTTTCCTCAAAAATCATAATTTCTTCACGACTGAAGACAGAAAGACATGAACATCTTGGATGACAAGGGGGTGAGTAAATTATTTGTGAATTGTTGTTCTGGAAGTGGATTTCTCCTTTTGATTATCGACTAGTTTTTAGTTAGAAAGTTTATTTTGACCAAATCAAATTATACACAATAATATGTTCTGAAGCTTTTCTCCTCTTATTTTTCAGATACTTTATTGGAATAAATCCAGAAAAGAGGATTAAAGCTGCATGGAGAAAATAGGTGTCTAAAATAACTGGAAAAACTGCAGAAGAAGACCCAAGATGATGAAGAAGAATATCAGTCCAGAGGTATCTCATCCTTAACTTAACCTTATGCTGTCTCAAACCAGTAGGACTTTCTCTTAGAGGACAAATTAAGATATTGTCATAGAGAAATGTTTGCCCATACAATAGAAGACAAATTGGAACCAAACCTTTGAGCTCCAAAAGGAAAATAAAGATACGATTATTTAAAGACACTAGTCATTTCATCTGATATCTTTCATAAACAATTTAGTTTAAAAAAACAAAAACAAAAAACAATAAAAAACATTAGCTTGTATTCACTGAAGCCTGATTTGAGAGTACATTTGTATTTTATGAACAAATAAAGACTTTATGCATGTTTGTATGTTTGTATGCATGCCTGTTTTATGGAATATTGTATAAGTTTATCTAGTGTTATATCAGAATAAAATAACAACACGTAACTTGACTTTGTTCTCTTTTGTAATACAGTCAAATAGAAAATGCAGGGTATAATATGCATTGAAAATTGAGATCATGGAGTTACGAGTAGTATGTAATTTCACAGATATATGCTGCTAAATTACAGTTGTATACTGTAAATGACAAAACAGCATTTTGCTGTTAATTTCAAAAACAGTAGCACACTGTATTTTTACAGTAAAATGCTGGCAACCACAGCTGCCAGTAGATTACTGTTTTTTTACAGGGAAATTTTTTAAGCATTACCATGGTAAAGACTGCACATTACTATAACTCACCCTTCATTTGAAAAGTTCAGCTAGAGTACAGGTGCATCTCAAAAAATTTGAATATCGTGAAAAAAGTTCATTTTTTGTTTGTAACTTATTTCAAAATCTGAAACTTTCATATATTCTAGATTCTTTTTATGAAAAGTAAAACATTTCTGAAGTTTTTTTTGTTTTAATTTTGATGATTAGAGCTTACAGCTCATGATCGTCAAAAATCCAGTATCTCAAAATATTATAATATATACATTTGAGTTTCACTAAATGTCCATCCCTACAGTATAAATTCTGGGTATCTCTTGTTCCTTAAATGACAATAATGGGAAAGACTGCTGACTTGGCAGCGGTCCAGAAGACAATCATTAACACCCTCCACGGAGAGGGTAAGTCACAGGAGGTTATTACTGAATGGGGTGGCTGTTTACAGAGTGCTGTATCAAAGCACGTTACCTGCAAATTTGACTGGAAGAAAGAAATTGGGCAGGAAAATGTGCACAAGCAACAGGGATGACCACAAGCTTGAGAATACTGTCAAGCAAAGCTGATTCAAACACTTGGGAGAGCTTCACATGGAGTGGAATGAAGGTGGAGTTAGCGCATCAAAAGTCACCACGCACAGACGTCTTCAGAAAAACAGCTACCAAGCCACTTCTGAAACAAAAACAACATCAGAAGCATCTTACCTGAGCTAAGGAGAAATGAACTGGACTGTTGCTCAGTGATCCAAAGTCCTCTTTTCAGATAAAAGTAAATTTTGCATTTCATGTTGAAAGCATGGTCCCAGAGTCTGGAGGAAGACTGGAGAGGCACAGAATCCAAGCTGCTTGAAGTCCAGTGTGAAGTTTCTAAAGTCAGTGATGATTTGGGGTGTCGTAACATCTGCTGGTGTTGGTCCATTGTGTTTTATCAAGTCCAAAGTCAATGCAGCCATCCACCAGGAGATTTTGGAGCACTTTATGCTTCCATCTGCTGACAAGCTTTATGGAGATGCTGATTTCTTTTTCAGCAGGACTTTAGCACCTGCCCACAGTGTAAAAACCACTTCCAAGTAGTTTGCTGACCCTGATAATACTGTGCTTGATTGGCCAGCCAACATGCCTGACCTGAACCCCATAGAGAATCTATGGAATATTTTCAAGAGAAAGATGAGAAACAGTCGATCCAACTATATACAGGCGATTTGAAGGTTTAATAGTGCCTCAGTAGTGCCACAGGCTGATCACTTCCACTTCACTTCATCACTGATGCTGTAATTTGTGGCAGGAGCAAGTAATTCGCTGTAATTTGTGCTGCTGACCAAGTATTGAGTGCATAAATTTACATACTTTGAACTTTTCTTTTTTGAAAATCTGTTTTTTTGATTGATCTTAGGAAATATTCTAATATTTTGAGATACTGGATTTTTGACTTTCATGAGCTGTAAGCTCTAATTGTCACGAATCTGGTCTGTGTTCTGCGGTCCGCTCACCACCAGATGTCACTCTCACCCTATCATTACACGTTGACTGTTGTAGTACACCCCGGACTACTATTCCCATCACCCATCACGCCGATTGCGTCAACACCTGTGACCAATCAGGCGCCCTATAAAAGTCCCGGTCTCTCCCCATGCAAGGCACGGAGTATTGCGTTGTTGTCGTGTTCATTGTTTGCGTTCCTAGTTTCCCAGTTTCCCTAGCTTCCTAGTTCCTAGTTTCCCTGTGTTTAGTTCCCTCGCCTGGCCTTCACGTCTCGACTGTCTCGCCGCCTGCCCATTGGACTATTGCTCGTGTCGCGGATTCTTCTCTCTCGTCTCGCCCCTTTACGGATTACGTTCGCCCCTGTTCGACCCACGCCTGTTTCACGGACTTCTTTGTGCCTAGTTCTGATATCCCTGTTTACTGTTGTTTTGACCCTGCCTGTTCGACCATGTCTCTGTCTCGTTCCTTCAATAAAAGCTTGCATATGGATCCGCTCGCCTCTCGTCTCACTCACCCCGTAACACTAATCATCAAAATTAAAACAAAACAACTTTAGAAATGTTTTACTTTACATGAAATGAATCTTGTATATATGAAAGTTCCAGTTTTTGAAATAAGTTACAAGCAAAAAATGAACTTTTCACGATATTCTAATTTTCTAAGATGCACCTGTATAGATTCCGTCATATGGCACAGTGAGAACATTTACTGCATTGACATTAAACTCTGTTCTAGCACAAAACCTTATGGCCGTGTCATACCTTCATCAACACTGGATAAATACAATGCTTTACAAGCATTATGGATTTTATAAGATAATGCAATATAGGTAATGTAAGTGTATTTTCTAACATATCGCCTGGATTACAGTAATTATTTCAGCAACAAAGGTGCTTTGAAACATAAATCTTGCATTGTTTGCTCTTGAATGTTTTGAAACATAAACTGGTACCAGTAACTAACAACATCCTTCAGAAAATGAAAGCATTCATGTCTTTGGAACTACTTTGAGTTTTCCAGTCCCTCCTGTTCCATACCAAGCATATTGTTTATGCTTTGAATAGATCAGTGTGCTGGCAGTGAGTTTCACAATGACTTTGCATTCTTTCTTAATAAAAAATGCAATCAAGCATGTTGTACAGTACATACGTGACAAAGATCAGTGTGCTGTCAGAGCATTCCCTGGAAACATCAGATGTACTTTTGATCAGTCACACACTTGAAGCTACACTACTAAATTGTCTGTAATGTGACTGTTAAATTTTAATAAAACTGTTATTGTCTTGGGAGTGATTTACAACAAAGCTGAATGTATTATGCTATCCTTTCTTCGTTGAACAGGTCTGCAATACCAGACGTTAATACTGTTAACGTTCACATTTATCTCAATGTTTGGGACTGTTCCTCACAGTCGTATGGATTCAGATGATTTGGATTACAGCACACAAATAACATTGATTCATTGCTTTCTATTGTCAGTCATAGCATGTCAGAGAAAACGCCTTTTGTGTCCCACAGCAAGCAAAGTAAATATTCCATGATAAGTAATGGTTACACTTTTGCAGAAATTATATTCATTTTAAGAGTTTACAGGGTTTTTTTTTATTCACTTTGGTAGATTAAATAATAGACAAGTGCATTAAACCCTATGACAAGACATACAAGTGAAAAGTTTGATAGCTTTATGAAGGGCAGAATGAAACATTTATATAGATTAAACAATTATTTTGTGTAGTGAAAAGAATACTTTGTGATTGTGTGTATTGTACTAAGACAATTCAAAATATGCTGAAATGTTTGGAGAAAAAAAAAAACTTTTGATGATCTGTTGTGATATTAGTACTACAAATTTTGAAAATGTAACAATTGTAAAAATAGTACCAAAGCAAATAAAAAAAAAATGTAAGAGACTGTACTGAGTAGAAGTATATAGTCCACAAAAAGTATAAGATCTGTTTTCCCAGGTCAGAGTACAAGAATACAATATGTGACAAGAACCAACCAATTAACTTCATCCTTTCCCGTAACAACATTGAAAGCTCAGCCAAGATGGAGAAACAGCTGATCATAGCAGTACAGGGATAGGCTTTTTAAAATAAATTTAGTAGCAGAGCTACAGCAAGCGATTTTAGTGCTGGAAATCCGTTTGTCCTTTGCTGATATGTGAACGGCCCATTAAGCTGCGTTCACACTAGCAGCGACTTCTGTTGCTGCATGTCGCCAGAGGCTGGCTACTAGGTTGCTAGTGGGCGTTCTCACTACTGGTTGCCTTGATAGCGAATCAGGTTTCTTGCCACTAAATACAAGCATTTTGGAGGCAAAAGACTAAATATAATATAAATATAAATTAAATCTGTACATACAAACAAAAAACGAATGAGAAGCAGAGCCTACTTTTTTTCATTGCCTATGTTTATCTATGGCTGACAGGAGAATGATTACATGAGCTCTGCCATCTGGCTGTCGCTCTCGAAAGTTGCACTTCATTTGCATAAAGTTGAAGGATTCTGAACTTTGTCACTTCGCTGGACACGCCCCATCCGGTCACCAACGGTCGCTGTAGCTAGCTGTCACTCTTGTCGCCAGAAATCGCCAGCTCTCCACTGAAATGAATGGGATTGTGTCATTTTGTCGCTACCTGTCGCTTGGTGAATGGGGCTTTACAGCGTATTTCCACTACAGCGTAGCGAGTGGAGCGGAGCCGAGCATTTTCCATTCATTCCTATGGAAGTTGAGCGTAAACGCAATGTGCAAGCATTCAAGCTCAGCTTCCATAGGAATGAATGGAAAACGCTCCGCTCTACTCCGCTCAGCTCGCTACGCTGTAGTGGAAATATGCCGTTACGCTGTATTTCCACTACAGAGTCAAATCCATGCTCAGTGTCGCCGTATGTCATTGAATCATTAATTCAGTAGATTACAATAGTCAAACAAGTCTTAATGAATTAAGACACTGACTTTTTTTTCTTTTTCTTTTTTTTTTTTTTTAAAATTTTGTTTAAATGAATATATGTTTTTTTAAAAGACTTTACATTTCATCATTCAAAACGTTTGATGTTATATCTTGTTTTTAATCAGTTACAGCGATAGCGATGCCTTCATCCATATTAGAGATTTCCTGGCTGGAACGGAACATAATCAGTGCTACTTTCTGGACACATATGCAGATTTTCTGCAGGAGGGTGCCCTCTGCCGTCTAGTATGAATGAAACCCATCCTATTTTGCGTAAAAATAAAAAAAATAATATCTCTCTCAAAAGAAATATTAAGCAGACATATAATAATCCACATTTTTTTTTTAGTGTACAGATGTTTACAGGAGTATTTTGTTGTTAATTTGTTGCAAAAAAAAAAAAAAAAACACTGATGGGGCAAGCTATCAGAACCAAACTGAAAACCGTGGTTAAAAACCGAACTGTGGACTAACTGTATTGTTGCATCCCTAGTACCTACCCAAACAGTACATGATTTTGGACACACTAATAGGTACCTGACAACACACACACACCTGACAACAGTACATGGGCCCTATTTTTACAGACTTCAAGTGTTCAGGCTAACAACAGAGAACTTGACTACATATGGGATGTTGTTATATGTGTTATATGATGTTAAACTGACACAATGATATATTTATCTGCCACAGCATTGTCAATGAAATACTGCAAATGGGAGTGCAAACAGACAGCCTTCTCAGACCTGTTCTGCAGCATTGTTTTCTTGCAAATCACTCCCATGGCAGTTTCATTAAATCTGACAGTTTGTCCAAGACCATTAATTAGTCTTCCTGATCAAGTGTGTGACTGATCAAACGTACTTCTAAAAAGTAGTGTGGTTTCAGGGAAGGCACTGACACTACGTCAGTATGTCAGGTATGTAGCACATGCAAAACCATGCAAAAGTGACTGAGAAATGCAAAATGATTGTAATCACATTCTGTTCACATTCTACTGATGTTTGTCTCCCAAATGTGTCTCCCCCACACAACCCATGAAAACTGCAGCTTATGATAACTATATTTTATTAAAACATTACAACAGGGGTGGTTTTCAAATTACTAAAAAAATCTAGCATGTTCCCAAGAGAATGGTTAGTAAAGCTGTTCTTTTGCACAAAGAGGAAGTTTACTTTACTTTAAGTTTACTTATTATATCATATATGGCCCTATGACATCTCAGCACAGCAAAGATGGTGATGTTGGGTCCTCACTGTTCAATGATCTCTTTGCTTTTTTCCTTGTTTTACTGAGGTTAAACCCTTAGAAGACCTGCATATAGATTGAAATGTTAACTAAATCACTGAGAGCACCAATCTTGGTTTAGAAATGTTTAAAATCAGCTGAGAAAAAAGAATGTATCAACAGATGAGCATGTTTTTTGATGTGAAAATGCTGTTGAATAACTGATATTACACAAATATTTCTAAATAAACTAGCTCCCCACATTGCCTTACTAGTAATTTTGCCCTGCCCACATACAACCCATAAACAGTGATTGGTTCAGATCTTCTATAAAAGACCACAACTTTCAGGTGACAGAAAGTCAGCGAAAAGGTATGTTTTAAAATGTATTACCATTTCATAACTTTGTACAGACCTTTAAGAGCATTCTTTCTATGGAATTAAGCAATAACTTAAGTTACTTTGTTATATTTCATTAGACAATATCTAAAAGATGACCATTCATAAATGAAAAATGTTGTCTTAGAAATTTACATGTAATTTCATATTACTTGTTATTCCATATGATTTATTTTACAGCAGCAATGCAATATTGTCTAATAGCAATGTGTTTTTTTTTTCAGATGCCCGCTCATTCTAAGTTGATTCAAGCTTTAGAAAAATGTACTTTTCTATTTTTTTAAAAAAAAATCTCTAATATAAACCAAAATTTTAATGCTTTTAGCACTGCAATGCCACACTTTTATCTTAATTTTACTTCAAATAAAAATTTTAATGATATTTTAAAGATATTAAAATCTAGATATGGTGGCTCACTAATTAAAAGAGGTAAGATTAGTTCCTCTAATATTAACGATATTCAATATAATAAACTACCATGTTTTATTCTAGTTTGTAATTCGGACTCTGAAATCTCTAGGGGTCTTGGGTTCTATACTGGGTCTGGAATTATCATGACGGCTAAACATGTTCTAAAAAATATGAAAATAATAATGTATTTGTCTTTTTCCCTACTACAAGTTATTGTTTGATTTACAATATAAACCCAAATAATATATTTTTTGAAAAAGATGATATTGCTAAAATTAAATTGGAAGAAAATTGTGATCAACTTCCAAATTTAACACCTATAGAAGTAAGTAAATTATATGAAAATGAAGAATCTTTTTATTTTTATAAGTTAAATAGAGGGTATTTCGAAAAAGTTAAATGTGCTAAAATAGATTACGACAAAGAAGAACATCTAAAAAGAAAAATAAGCTTTATCATAATGAATTTGCTTTTGATAAAACAGGAAACCATGGAGATAGTGGGACTCCCATTTTTACAAGTTCTGATAAATGTGTTGGAATCTATGTTATGTCGAATAGAACAAATTAACGAAAAAAAAGAGATTACACATTTATGTGGAATAGCGATACGACTTGAATTTTTTAAAAAATTTGACAAAAATTAATTTTAATGGTAATTTTATTAATAGAATCTCACAATCTTTCATCAAAATTGGTATATTATCCCCATCCTCACCCCACCCCCCCCCCGCTGACCGTGGCATGGTGGCTCAGTGGTTAGCACTGTTGCTGCACACAGCAAGAAGGTCCCTGGGCCTTTCTGTGTGGAGTTTGCATGTTCTCCCATGTCACTATGCCCAAAGACATGTAGGTTAGATGAATTGTAGAGTCTGGCCATCCCACAAACTTGGACTCTAGAAGGCTGTATAAGGAGAGCAACACTGACGATGGTGTGGAGAGGGTCCTGCCCAAAACAAAACTTGTAAGTGTTTTATATATATATATATATATATATATATATATATACATATAATTATTGTTAAAAACATACAACTTTACTCAATTTATCTCATTTTACTTTTTAAACCTGAAGCACCTGCAGAAAAGAAATCACTTTTGGGTGAAATTGTCTTGGCATCTTGTCTTTCGATGAATATTGTTATACAGTACTGATTAAAAAACACCTGAATAAAATCTTTACTAATTAAAAGCATATGTATTTATACATTATGAAACCATATGAACAATTATATTATTGTTTATGCAGTTTACTAAATAAGATTACTGTTGAATACTTTGTATTAAAACTATGGCTATTTAACAGTTAACAATTTGTTCATGTTAAGATGTGATTTGTTTTTGTGGAACAAAACTTGAACTCTGTCAAAATGCATCAAATACAAATAACTCAATTTATCTACAACTTTCTATTTTTCACTTTTTTTTAAACAACTAGAAGCACCTCCAGACTACATACGTCACTTTTGGGTCAAAAGATTGTCTTGGCTAATGCAAGAGTAAGTCTTTCGATGACATATTGCAGATTATACAGTACTGAATTAAAAAAAGAAGCTGAATTTAAAAGTTTTACTAATTAACTATATGTATTTATACATTATGAAACCATGTACAAGATTTTTCAATTATATTACTTAAAATATGCAGTTTTACTAAATAAGTCACATATATTCTGACAAAAGTATTTGTACATAAACAAAACTCTGGCTATTTAACAGTTAACAATTTGTGTAATGTTCAAGGTGTGTATTTTTTCAACACATTCTGCTGTATCTTTTTTAAAGAGATGTTACAGTATGTTTGAGTTTAAACAGGAAATACTGTAAGGAAATAATTTATTACTATTAGAATCTTGTTATGATGTATCAAGCATCAGAAAATTATTAAATATGTGTCTCTTTCTCCAGCTGGAGCACGAAACTTTCTGCACCTTTACACCGTCATTCAGTGTCATGTTGATCCATCTCCAGATGACATCACCAATTTGCCATTTCTGGGTCAAACCACACCTAGATCTCCCCTCGTGAAATTCAAAATTGTGAGATTCCAAATAAATTATAAAAATTACGATGTTTTTGTGATTATTGTCCACTATTGCATGCTGTTTCTCCAACAAAGATAAAACATGAAATGTAATATTAAAGCCCAACCTATAAAAAAGTAAGGAAAAAATATACACCATATCTTGTCTGCTTAGTGGGATTGGTTGTAACAACAACACTTTGTATTTAAAGAAATTTATTTGTAGGTTCTTGCTTTCTACACTATTTTAGTTTATAGCAGATAAAAAAAAAAATAAACCCTGGGCTTACCTTGTAATTGACCAAACTTTAACATTGACCTCCTCTTTGCCTTTCTCACAAACCTTTAGATCAAATCTTAACCCTAACTTCCTGCCTCTCCCAAAATCCATAATAAAACTCCTAAATAAAGTCACCTGTTCTTTAGCCCCAAAATATTCTTTGGTGCCTGCAGCCATTGTGCATTTATTTAGCACTGAAATTCTATTGATTCTCCATCATGAACTTTCAAAACACTTTAAAGGATGATCCACCAGATGGAGACAAAGATTAATTTGTAAAATTAATAGAGAGTCTTTTTGCCTAGACTGTCCACCAGATGAAGAAAAGTGTTTGGACCTTTAAATTCTGCCTTAAAAAAAAAAGTTTACTTAAAAAAAAAGGCTAAGTTGAAAATGAGAGCCTGACTGCTTCTAGGGAAACTGCACAATGATCAGTGTTTTCTATTCATGTTTCTGTTTAAGCATCTGAAAAAAAGAGAACCCTTTGTTTTTCACACAACATCATTATTCCAGTCTTGTCCTGATACAATTTAAACATAATAATGTCTAACATTTATATGGTTGGGCTGTTTATGGAGATCCTCAGAAAAAAACATGCAAATCATTTCTGACAACAGATTAAATATGTTTATTCATAATAAGCAAAGTCATAAATGTGACCCAGGACCACAAAACCAGTCTTAAGTCGCTGGGGTTTATTTGTAGCAATAGCCAAAAATACATTGTATGGCTCAAAATTATTGATTTTTCTTTTATGGCAAAAATCATTAGGATATTAAGTAAAGATCATGTTCCATTAAGATATTTTGTAAAATTCCTACTGTAAATGTATGAAAACTTAAGATTTGATTAGTAATATACATTGTTAAGAACATTATTTGAAGAACTTTAAAGGTGATTTTCTCAATATTTTGATTTTTTTTTTTTTTTTTTGCACCCTCAGATTCCTGATTTTTAAATGGTTGTATCTCGGGCAAATATTGTCCTATCCTAACAAACTATACATCAATGAAGGGCTTATTTATTCAGCTTTTATTGATGACCCTGATTTTGTGATCCTGGGTCACAAATATTTATTCATGAATGGACTGGCACTGACAGATAAACAAAAGATGATCTGTTCATATTGATTCAAGTATCAAGGTGCTTGAGTCATTACAGCCACAGATATAAGTGGATATAAGAATCTTAAAGGCCTTCTGAAAGCGAGGATAGAAGAAACCATAGATCAGTGGGTTACAAGTGGAGTTAAAGTACCCAAACCAAACCAAAGCATCAAAAACATCAACAGGAGTCACGAAATTGAGGAAAGGATCAACAGCAGTGGCGGTAAAAAAAGGCAGCCAGCAGAGATAAAAAACACCCATGACAATGGCCAGAGTTTTTGCTGCCTTTCCTTCTCTTTGAGCAGAGCTTTGGCTCTTCAACCCTCCTGTTGCTGCCACAGTCACTCTTTCTGACATAACCTTTGCGTGTTTTCGTGCAACGTGGAAGATTTTCATATACAGAGAGCTCATGATCGTCCCGGGAAGAAAGAATGTCAGAAGGGAACAAATAAGACCCCATTGTTTGTTAAAAAACAAAACGCAACTTCCCACACAATAAACCTGCAAAATGAACGACTCCAAACCAATTTTGTTTACACCTGAAAACACAATAGAAAAGCTGTAGAGAAATGAAAACAGCCATGTTAGGGTTGTAAATACAGTCACAGTGTTGTTTGTGACCCTCATTTTGTACCTCAGAGGGTCACAAATGGCCCAGTACCTGTCAACAGATATCAAACTGAGATGTATTAAAGAAGAAATGCTGAAAGTCATGTCCAGACTAGAATGCACTTTACACACAACATCTCCCAAAAACCAGCAGCCTTCAACAGATCGCACCATGCTGTACGGCATGACCAAAGAGCCCAGCAGACAATCACTGGCAGCCAGAGAGCGAACGATCAGATGAGTTGGAGACTGAAGCTGTTTGAAGTGAGAGATGGAGATGATGATCAGCAGGTTCCCGAAAACTGTTGTGAGGATCATCAGCACCATGAAAACATACATCGCCATTTTAAGTGCAGGGAGGCGATGAGCTCTGGGACAGGAGTCCGGCAGGAGTGGATAGCAGAGAAACGCATTCTCAGGGTAAATGTCAGTTTCATTTGAGGTCATTACGAAGATATAAACTGATATGCAGGTTCAAAACACAATATTGTAAATATAAAAAAATTACACAGATATAAGCCTCAAGAAAATAAACCAGTCAGAGAGAGACCAAAACACAAAGAAAAAAAAACATATACAGTACATGCACATAAGAAACTACATATATGGAGGCAGCAGCCTAATTTGGGTTTATATATACTCAGAGGCCAAAACTGGTTACACCCATACTCATAAACACATGTGAATATGCAAAATAGTGCAGCAAAGAGCGCCCCCAGGTGGTGATAAAATGAAAAACCTTATTTATTAATTCACTCATTCATTCTGTTTTATATATTTCCAATTATTTATAAGGTTTATATCAGGGTCTTTGCTATATCCCTTTTACTGGGGAACGAGTAGTGGGTTCAGTGGTAACTTTATAAGACAGCAAACAAAAAGAGCGCTGGATGAGGTGAGTTTATTGTGAGATAACTTGCACATGACTTGTAACACTTGTCAGCGATGTGGCCAATGAGTGTGCTAGATTGTGAACATTTCTCTACTGCAGGAAGAGACAATTTATGTCCCAATATCCATACTAGTATTAAAATAAAATGAGGACATTTTATGGTGCTCTAGTACTGATGAAAACCTACAAACCTTGTTAATACTGTGTGCGCAAACACAAATACTGTGTGCGCACAAAACAAATTTAGCCTGATTATGGCTCATAGGATTTGCATTATCTATTTGAACTGCACTTTCATTGGCAGTAATAGAGGGTTTGCACTTACGTCACGATTTGGTCAGTTACCCGGATGCACGGCCATACTAGCAATACTCGGATGTAAACAACAGCACGGATTGCATAGTTAATGTACTACTGAATATGTTGTTCTGCTTATTTATGCTGTCAAAACCTAGGAAAAAAAACGTGTGGAGCTGCTAAATCATATAGAGAAGGACTTAGTAAGCAGGAAAGCGCACAATATTTTGATTATTAAGATATTAGCCTAACATTTTACCTACCTGACTGGAAATGATAAGAACAAACACAAATGTTGTCAAGATTCTTGCCCTGGAAATCATGGTTCAGTTTGGCCAACCATAAATGCCTTTTGTTCCTCAGACAGTTTTTTTTTTTGCACTCTTCTCCTTGATTTGTTATAACTTTGGCAGTCAATAGTAGGCCTACTCCAAAAGTTTTTCCCAGTCCACCAATTAGCACAGCTCAAAACATGACAGCAGCAATAATCAGCTATTTTTCTGCTATTAAAAACAGTTGTTTAAACTATCTAAAAATCATAACAAATATGTTAAAATGTACACTGACTTTATCAAATCATAAGTTCTTGCTGTTTCATTACGCCACTTGCATCAAAACTAGAAGTTGTCCATAAACATAGAAAATGATTTTTACAAGTTTAATTAAGATTATTCAATTGTGAACTTGGACCACAAAACCAGTCTTAAGTAGCACAAGTATATTTGTAGCAATAGCCAAAAACATTGTATTTTCAATATATATCAATTCTTCTTTTATGCCATTTGGCATCTTAAAATAAAGATCATGTTCCATGAAGATATTTTGTAAATTATATCAAAACTTGATTTTGATTAGTAATCAGCATTGCTAAGAACATAATTTGGACAACAAATGCGATTTTCTCAGTATTTAGATTTTTTTGCACCTTCAAATTCCAGATTTTCAAATAGTTGTATCTCGGCCAAATATTGTCCTATCCTAACAAACCACACATCAGTGGAAAGCTTTTTTAGTAAAATCTCTCACACTTATGACTGGTTTTGTGGTCCAGGGTCACAATTTTCCAGTTTATTCAGTTCCAGTTAAGGGAGTAATGGGGTCTGTGTGCACCATCTTAACTATAAATACTGATATTCATAATAACATTTCAAAACAAGGCATTATGTGCATGTTGCTTACATATGCAAAATAATGAATGTACCCATATGGATAAATGACAAATAATACTGGGATTTAGGTTACAATTTATATGAATATATATGTAAATCAGTCACGGAAAGTGCAAACATTCAAATGTAACCTCTCAGCTTAAGTTATGTCATGAAAATAGCAATGATAATAATTAGAAAAGGGATTTAAAATGCTGTTTAAGAGTTTAAGTCTTTATGTCATTGTTGTGACCTATCAAGTGCCCCTATCTACAGACGTGGACAAAATTGTTGGTACCCTTCGGTCAATGAAAGAAAAACTCACAACGGTCACAGAAATAACTTTAATCTGACAAAAGTAATAATAAATAAAAATTCTATGAATGTTAACCAATGAAAGTCAGACATTGCTTTTCAACCATGCTTCAACGGAATTATTTAAAAAAATAAACTCATGAAACAGGCCTAGACAAAAATGATGGTACCCCTAGAAAAGACTGAAAATAATGTGACCAAAGGGACATGTTAATTCAAGGTGTGTCCACTAATTAGCATCACAGGTGTCTACAATCTTGTAATCAGTCAGTGGGCCTATATATAGGGCTCCAGGTAGTCACTGTGTTGTTTGGTGACATGGTGTGTACCACACTCAACATGGACCAGAGGAAGCAAAGGAAAGAGTTGTCTCAGGAGATTAGAAAGAAAATTATAGACAAGCATGTTAAAGGTAAAGGCTATAAGACCATCTCCAAGCAGCTAGATGTTCCTGTGACTACAGTTGCACATATTATTCAGAAATTTAAGATCCATGGGACTGTAGCCAACCTCCCTGGACGTGGCCGCAGGAGGAAAATTGATGACAAATCAAAGAGACGGATAATCTGATTGGTAACAAAAGAGCCCAGAAAGACTTCTAAAGAGATCCAAGGTGAACTTCGTGCTCAAGGAACATCAGTGTCAGATCGCACCATCCGTCGTTGTTTGAGCCAAAGTGGACTACATGGGAGACGACCAAGGAGGACACCATTGTTGAAAACAAATCTAAAAAAGCCAGACTGGAATATGCCAAACTACATGTTGACAAGCCACAAAGCTTCTGGGAGAATGTCCTATGGACAGATGAGACAAAAATTGAACTTTTTGCCATGGCACATCAGCTCTATGTTCACAGACGGAAAAATGAAGCATATCAAGAAAAGAACACTGTTCCTACTGTGAAACATGGAGGAGGCTCTGTTATGTTCTGGGGCTGCTTTGCTGCATCTGGCACAGGGTGTCTTGAATCTGTGCAGGGTACAATGAAATCTCAAGACTATCAAGGAATTCTAGAGAGAAATGTGCTGGCCAGTGTCAGAAAGGTTGGTCTCAGTCGCAGGTCATGGGTCTTGAAACGGGACAATGACCCAAAACACAGCTAAAAACACCCAAGAATGGCTAAGAGGAAAACATTGGACTATTCTAAAGTGGCCTTCTATGAGCCCTGACCTCAATCCTATTGAGCATCTTTGGAAGGAGCTGAAACATGCCGTCTGGAAAAGGCGCCCTTCAAACCAGAAACAACTGGAGCAGTTTGCTCATGAGGAGTGGGCCAAAATACCTGCTGAGAGGTGCAGAAGTCTCATTGACAGTTACAGGAATTGTTTGATTGCAGTGATTGCCTCAAAAAGTTGTGCAACAAAATATTAAGTTAGGGGTACCATCATTTTTGTCTAGGCCTGTTTCATGAGTTTATTTTTTTAAATAATTCCGTTGAAGCATGGTTGAAAAGCAATGTCTGACTTTCATTGGTTAACA
The DNA here is from genome assembly GCF_022985175.1 of Labeo rohita. Classification (NCBI taxonomy): domain Eukaryota; kingdom Metazoa; phylum Chordata; class Actinopteri; order Cypriniformes; family Cyprinidae; genus Labeo; species Labeo rohita. Next base: position 28,975,980 of record NC_066888.1, read on the forward strand.
TTCATAGAATTTTTATTTATTATTACTTTTGTCAGATTAAAGTTATTTCTGTGACCATTGTGAGTTTTTCTTTCATTGACCGAAGGGTACCAACAATTTTGTCCACGTCTGTGTACAGTATTATATGCATATAATTGTGTAAGTAAAGATATAAAGATTAGATATCAAATTGTAATTTCATATTTTGCATATCTTTTATAAATGTCACTCATTTGTTCTGTACATCCACACACACCTTAGTTATGATGCAATGTTTGTGTTTTGCCCTCAACAGTACCCAGAAGACTCATTATCATTTCTCACTTTTAATGACAGTGCGACTCTCAAAGGTGAGCAACTCTTGCGGTATTGGTACAAATTACTTAAATTTGCTTACATCTAATACATAAAAAAGACTGGAGGCCCCATCAACATGCTTATGATGGGCCTAAATAGATATTTTATTACAGTGCTCAAGAAAAACATTTAATCATGTTTGGACTAATAGGTGTTAAAATGTATTACAATAAAATCATCTTTGTTAATAAATTTTAAAATGTGCAAAATATTTATTTTATGCATAGGCTAGGTATTTCATTAAAAGATAAAATTGTGTGTGGTAAAGGTGATATAATTTCCCATTATTCAAATGTCAAGGTGTGCGACTCACTGATGCCACAGATGTAAGTGGATATGAGAATTTTAAAAGGCCTTCTGAAAGCGAGGATAGAAAAACCCATAAATCAATGGGTTACAAGTGGAGTTGAAGTATCCAAACCAAACCAAAGCATCAAAAACATCAACAGGAGTCACAAAATTAAGGAAAGGGTCAATAGCAGTGGCGGTAAAAAAAGGCAGCCAGCAGAGATAAAAAACACCCATGACAATGGCCAGAGTTTTGGCTGCTTTTCTCTCTCTCTGTGAAGAGGTTTGGCAATTAGCGCCTATAGTGGGGGCACCAGACACTTTCTCTGACAGGACTTTTGCATGTTTTTTCACAACACTGAAGATGCTCATGTACAGAGAGCTCATGATAGTTCCTGGAATCAGGAACACAAAAAGTGCACAAATTAAGCCCCATTCTTTGTTAAAAAACAAAACACAGCCACCGAAACAAGAAATCTGCAATATGAGTTCTTCCAAACCAACATTGTTTACCCCCGTAAACACAACAGAAAAGCTATACACGAATGAAAACAGCCACGTGAAGGTAATGAATACAGCCACAGTGCTGTTTGTGACCCTCATTTTGTACCTCAGAGGGTCACAAATGGCCCAGTACCTGTCAATTGCAATTAAACTGAGATGCAATATGGAAGAGATGCTGAAAGTCATGTCCAGACTAGAATGCACTTTACACACAATGCCTCCCAAATACCAGCAGCCTTCAACAGATCGCACCATGCTGTACGGCATGACAAAAGAGCCCAGCAGACAATCGCATGCTGCCAGTGACTGAACAATCATGTGAGTTGGAGACTGAAGCTGCTTGAAATGAGAGATAGAGATGATGACCAGCAGGTTCCCAAAAACTGTTGTGAGGATCATCAGCACCATGACAACATACATGGCCACTTTGAGGATGGTAAGTCGATGAGCTCTGGGACAGGAGTCCGGCAGGAGCGGATAGCAGAGAAACACATCCTCAGTGTCAGTTTCATTTGAAATCATCACGTCTGCTCCAAATAGTGACTGATATGCAAGACCGAAACACAATATTTGTTTTGTAAATGTAAAAAGCCAATCAAATATTGACCAAATTATGCCCAAGATTATTTCAAAAATTACAATATGGTAAAGACAAGTATTTAAAGAAAGATTAATATAAATACAGTACATGCCCACTCAATATAATTTGTTAAATGGACTCAGATCAGCTCAGGCTTGTCCATATATACCCTCAGATTCAAGTTAACCCTCCTACATCTACAAGTGTTACCCATAGTTACAAAAACAACATGAACTCAGGAGATTAAAACATAGGGGAAAAATAAAATAAAATCAACCTACTTCAACTGTAATATACTGTAGATATGTGTGTGTGTGTGTGTGTATATATATATATATATATATATATATATGTATTTGTAGCAATAGCCAAAAATACATTGCATGGGTCAAAACTATTGATTTTTCTTTTATGGAAAAAATCATCAGTCAAGATATTAAGTAAAGATCATGTTCCATTAAGATATTTTGTAAATTTCCTACCATAAACATATCAGAATGAGAATTTTGTCATTTTTTTGGAGCACACTAGCTTATAGATAACCTTAAAGCTAACATATTCACTTAAAACATTCATAACGTTATCATATTCAGACTTTAAATATGATTTTTCCTCCCATCTGATTTTTTTTCACCACATGTCCACTTAGAGGCTCTAGACTGTGACTAACAGTGCATTCAAGTCCTCCTGGGATGTTCGTATTCACAAATTCAGAAGTTGTAATTACAATATCGTGTTCAAGTCACCTCAGTCAGAGCAAGATGGCTTTTCTGCATAAAAAAAAAAAAAAACAATTTAACAGGTTTTTAACAGGTGCTTTATTTTGTGTGCTTTTCTGGTGTTTAAGATTTGTGACCCTGGACCACAAAACCAGTCATAAGGGTAATTTTTTTTATTTATTGAGATTTGTACATCATCTGAAATCTAAATAAATAAGCTTTCCACTGATGTATGGTTGGTTAGGATAGAAAAATATTTAGCCGAGATACAACTATATAAAAATCTGGAATCTGAGGGTGCAAAAAAAACTAAATATTGAGAAAATCAACTTTAAAGTTGCCCAAATGAAGTTCTTAGCAAAGCATATTACTAACCAAAAATTAAGTTTTTAAAAATTTACAGTAGGAAATTTACAAAATATTTTCATGGAACATGATCTTTACTTAATATCCTAATGATTTTTGGCATGAAAGAAAAATCGCTAATTTTATTAATTATGTTAGCCAATCATAGCAGTCAGCATTTAAACTGAAGTCTCACAGCAGGCACACGGCTTTCAACAGAGCGTCAGGGTAGAAAATGGCCTTTTATTTCTTTTATTTGTAAAACATATTATTGGGAGATTGAAATGTATACAATTTTATATAAGTAGTCTGCTGTACTGCTATAAAGATCTCAATGATTTACATTAGACATCAGAATTTCACCTTACCATTTGGTCATATACAGTAAATATCAGCAACTGCACCAAACTGCATATTTTCACTCAGTTTGGGCCTCATTATTCATATTCTCACTATATCATATTATATGAGACATAAAAGCCACAGGTATTAAATATAATACCCAACAAAAAACACATACTTTATGCAAACTTTTCTTTTTTAAGTCTACAAAAAACTTTAATTATGACCATGATTTCTTATGTCAGGCATTATTGAGTTAAAGTATTTCTTTAGCTCTGTTGTACCAGTAAAAAAAAAAAGAAGAGCTAAACCATATAAGTTACAGGGGGAAAAAATGACTGTGATGAAGGAAATGACAAGTGGTCGTCTGAGTGTCCCATTCATTCAAACACCAAAGTGTTACAATCCTTGACACCACAGATATAAGTGGATATGAGAATCTTAAATGCGCTCTGAAAACAAGGGTAGAAAAACCCATAGATCAATGGGTTACAGGTTGAGTTAAAATATGCAAACCAAATTACAGCATCAAAAACAACAGCTGGGGTGAAAAAATTTAAAAAAGGGTCAAGAGCGTTAACAATAAAATACGGAAGCCAGCAGAACAAATAAACACCCATGACAATGGCCAGAGTTTTAGCTGCTTTTCTCTCTCTCTGAGCAGAGCTTTGGCTCTTTGACCCTCCAGTCATTCTTTCTGACATAACCTTTGCATGTTTTTGTGCTACATGGAAGATTTTTACATACAGAGAGCTCATGATCGTCCCGGGAAGGAAAAACACAAGAACGGGACATATAATACCCCACTCTTTGTTAAAAAACAAAACACAACTTCCCACACAGTAAACCTGCATAATGAATGACTCCAAACCAATCATGTTTACACCTGAAAAAACAACATAAAAGCTGTACACAAATGAAAACAGCCAAATGAGCAAAATAAATATAGTCACAATGTTGTTTGTGACCCTCACTCTGTATTTCAGTGGGTCACAAATGGCCATGTACCTGTCAACAGATATTAAACTGAGATGCAGTAAGGAGGCAATACAGAAGCTCATGTCTAAACTAGAATGAACTTTACACACAAAATCTCCCAGATACCAGCAGCCTTCAACAGATCGCACCATGCTGTACGGCATGACCAAAAATCCTAGCAGACAATCACTGACAGCCAGAGAGCGAACGATCAGATGAGTTGGAGACTGAAGCTGTTTGAAGTGAGAGATGGAGATGATGATCAGCAGGTTCCCAAAAATTGTTGTTAGGATCATCAACACCATAAAACCATACATTGCCACTTTAACAACAGCAAGGCGATGCAATTTCAGACAGGAGTTTGGCAGAAGTGGATAGCAGAGAAATAAATTCTCTCAGTTTCATTTGAAGTCATCACGTTTTTCTTATTTTTCTTTGTAACTGTAAAAAGACAGTTAACTATAAACTAAAAAGTATAAAAAGAATAATTTAGTAGAAAATAGTTTGGCAAAGACCAATATCCCCCAAAAAACTACCATATATATAGTACATGCCCATCTAGTTTCACGCCCTAATGCACTCAGAGCAGCTCAGATTTGTTCATATATACTCTAAGATTTGAGTTAACCCTCCCTACACCTGTCACTGTTACCCATAGCTACAAACACAACATGAACATAACAATAGAGTTTGTATAGGGGAGCTGGTTAGTTGTAAGTTAAAAAAGAATTCATGTAATTAAAAAATATGCAGTTACTGAATGCATTTTATGCCAAAACAATGTTCAGAAGTTTTGAAAAAAGTGACTCAAATATTAAGAAATGAGTCATGTAGATTAAGTCATGTAAAAAAAACAACAACAAAAAAAAAAAAGGTAAATAACAGTTAAATGTTAATAAATGGCAAAGTTGGGTCTTTCTGGCCTTTGGATACAGTATTTGTACTAATATCGGGGGCCTTTTAAAGAGGACATTGGATGCCCATTTTCCACAAGTTGGCATGATTCTTTAGGGTCTTTGTGAAATGTCCATAACATAGCTTGGTTAAAATTCCTTGTGGTTGTGTAAACAACACCCGTTTACCTGGTTAAAATCACTGTTCACAGCAACCCATTTCGGTGTTATGTCTCTTTAAATGATAATGAGCTACTGCTTACCCCACCCCTCTTTTTTGTGAGGCATGTCAACACAAGACACTTGAATAGCTGCATTGGATTCCGTAGAATTTTTAATGAACAACATCAATCGCCCATATTGTCGACACTGTACGTAAACAATGCCACTGAACCAAATGAAACTTGCATATTTTGCTGATTATTGCTGCTGAAAATGGTCAATTATTGTCATGTTTTGGGCTGTACTAATCGGTCGGATCAGGAAAAACATTTGGAGTACTATAGACTGCCAAAAGTTATAACAAATCAAAGAGTGCAAAAACTTTCTGAGGAATAAAAGGTATTTGTGGTTGGCTAAACTGAACCAGGATTTCCAGGGCAAGAATCTTGACAACATTCATGTTTGTTCTTATTTTTCCAGTCAGGTATATGAAATATTAGGCTAATATCTTAAAATACTGCACCCTTTCCTGCTTACTAAGTCCTTTTCTATATGATTTAGCAGCTTCCACATGTTTTTTTCTGTGGTTTAGACAGCATAAATTAGCAGAAGAACATATTCAGTAGTACATTAACGTGGAATCCATGCACTTGTTTACATCCGAATATCGCAAAACATAGACGCGCATCTGGGTAATACAGTTGTGCCGACAGACGATAATATTGTGCATCAACGATAGTCAAAGATATCGCCTGTTACTGATGCCTTTGATGATAGCAAGATGATTATTAATATTATCTGTCAAAAAATAGACTAGGCACCTATCTGTGGCGATGCAGTGCGAAGAGCCGCTTCTAGGGTGCTTCAGAAATTTGCCGCGACTAGCCGGCTCCAGGGCACCTCCATTGGGGGGCATTTAAATTTCTAGGGGGTGCACAAATCACGTTGAGCAGTAAGCCTGCAATCTGTGATTGCGTGCAGTTGTTGATGCTCGTGAAAGCGTGCAAACGTTTTCTTATGCGTGCTGTTTTTTCGGTTTCACTTTCGAAATCGATCATGTTCAGCAAGGAGGGGAGAGGATGGAAAAGGGGGCACAGTAACTCATCTTGGGGGGCATGGCTCGCGATTGCCCCCTCGTGCTGCAGACGTGTGCAGTGTAAATAAAGGGTAAGAGATTTATTCATGATACAGTGATGTAACTGTGTATTATATTCACTTATGGCACTGGGAGTGTTTTTAAAGTGCATAAACTCACGCTAGAGTAGGCTAGGCTAGTCAGTGATGATTTTCTTTGATAATGTAAATGTTCTTCGCTAGTTTTCTGTGGCTGCTTTTTGAATAACTAAGGAAATGTAAGCATTAGTAATGTTTCTGTTAAAATGTTATCGCGTTAAACACAAATTAAGTCATATTAAAAAAACATTAGGCTGCTTTTAGCCTTATGCTGGTGTTGGTTCACTTTCTGGCAATGAAACTAAAGTAAATAATTAAATAAATTAGCACAATAACATCACGTATTGGCGATCTTACAGGCTGATGATAGGACGATATGAAAATTGAGCATATCACCCAACACTACTGGGTAACTGACCAAACTGTGATGTTACTGCAAACCCTCTATGGTTCAGCGATAGCTAGCTCTTACTCTAATAGCTAGCTAGCTATGTAAAAACCAACTGCAAATTGAAACAGCTCGCTGGATGACAGTTTCAGACTCAGCCCATAACAAACTGGCTGTGTCTTTTCAGCCTTTCTGTTGTAATATGAAGTTTATAATTTCAAAACATTTTTGTTTTTGTAAAAAGCTGTTTCTGAACTGTAAATCATGTTTTTATAGTTTACATTTTACAGTTTTGTATGTTACCATAGACATCACCAGTGGTAATTTTGTTTGTGTAGGTCTTAAAAAGCTTTACATTTTAAAAATCCTGCAGATACCCTGTGAATTAAGAAAACATTTCAAGACTCACACCTGTAAGCAAATGCTGCTGTCAATCCCAAACAGTGACTGTGAATGCAGTACACATATGATATTTATATTGCTGATCAATGCCTTTAAATTTTATTTTTTCATGTTAAGATTTTTATTTTTATAAAGTATTTTATGAGAAAATAATAAAATAAAAATGTTGAAAGATTAATGGCAGTAGTTATGATTATTATTCATTGGTAGGTTAACTAAGATTATTGTTAAGGATTAACAGACTAATCAGAAAATAATAAACAGATTCAATTTAAAATAAATAAATAAATACATAATAATAATCAATAGACTGTTTGTTACAGACCTAGAGTATAGGGTTCTTTATCCCCACCTTTTTTATTTTTAAATCTGTCAATGTCAAAAACTCATTTCAGCCACTTGATTACTGATTTTTTGGAGCTCCGGGAGCACCAAAAAAGCTTATGTATCAAATGATACTCAACAAAAACACATAGGCAAACTCTTTTTTTAAAAATATTATTATATTATGTTGTCTAAAGGTTCAACAAACTGTTTCATTTAAAAAAAAAAAAAAAATTCTGACTATGATTTCATATGTTAGGCTTTAAAGGTTTAAGGTATGCATTTAGCCCTGTTGTACAAAGTGATAAAATATGGCGAATTTCATAGAAAAGAATCACAGAGGGGAAAAAAACTTTATTGTGATGACTGAAGAGGGCGTCTTATTCATGTAAATGTTATAGTGTTTGAATCCTTGTTGCCACAGATATAAGTGGAAATGAGAATCTTAAATGCACTCTGAAAACAAGGGTAGAAAAATCCATAGATCAAGGGGTTGCAAGTGGAGTTCAAATATGCAAACCAAATTACAGCATCAAAAACAACAGCTGGGGTAAAAAAATTGAAAAAAGGGTCAAGAGCATTAACAGTAAAAAAAGGCAGCCAGCAGAACAAAAAAACACCTATGACAATGGCCAGAGTTTTAGCTGCTTTTCTCTCTCTGTGAGCAGAGCTTTGGCTCTTCATCCCTCCAGTCACTCTTTCTGACATAACCTTTGCATGTTTTCGTGCAACATGGAAGATTTTTATATACAGAGAGCTCATAATTGTCCCAGGAAGGAAAAATGTGAGAAGTGGACATAGAAGACCCCATTGCTTGTTAAAAAACAAAACACAACTTCCCACACAGTAAACCTGCATGATGAACGACTCCAAACCAATTGTGTTTACACCTGAAAACACAACATAAAAACTGTAAAGAAATGAAAACAGCCATATGATGGTAATAAATACAGTCACAGTGTTGTTTGTGACCCTCATTTTGTACCTCAGAGGGTCACAAATGGCCCAGTACCTGTCAACAGATACTAAACTGAGATGCAGTAAGGAGGAGATACAGAAGCTCATGTCTAAACTAGAATGAACTTTACACACATAATCTCCCAGATACCAGCAACCTTCAACAGATCGCACCATGCTCTGCGGCATGACCAAAGAGCCCAGCAGACAATCACTGGCAGCCAGAGAGCGAACGATCAGATGAGTTGGAGACTGAAGCTGTTTGAAGTGAGAGATGGAGATGATGATCAGCAGGTTCCCAAAAACTGTTGTGAGGATCATCAGCACCATGAAAACATACATTGCCAATTTAACCACAGTAAGACGCTGCAGCTTTGGACAGGAGTCCTGCCGGAGTGGATAGCAGAGAAGGGCGTTCTCAGTTTGAGTTTCATTTGAAGTCATCACGTCTCCTCCAGATGCTGTGGTGATTTTCCTTAAAACGGTATGACAGCAGGCAATTATAAACCAAAGTATAAACAGAATAATTTCACAGATTATAGTTTGGTAAAAACAAATATCCAAAGTCAAGTGAATACAAATATAGTACATGCCCATCTAGTTTCCCTCCCTAAATGGACTCAGTGTAGCTCAGATTTGTTCATATATACTCTCAGAGTTGAGGTGATCCTCCCTACACCTGTCACTGTTACCCATAGTTACAAAAACAACATGAACTCAGACTATAATGAAGGGGGGGGATTAACCCACTTTACTCTGTCCTCAAATAGAGATTGACTTGAAACAAAATGTGTTATTTTTTTTTAAACGTGATCGATCCCTTGTTTATTTTTAGATATTTTAGATTTAAATGAGTGTGATATAAAATATGAACATATCCTAGAACTTCTTGAAAACTAAAAATTCCTCCCCAGTCCAAAATGACCATTGGAAGGAATGATATCACAACCATTAAATTATTATAGGTGCTGCATTTTGTGTGCCTTTTTTGGTGTTTGTCATTGAGTATGTCTAACCAAACAGTGGGCTAAAAGTGCACAGGGATAGAAGGCATATTTAATTTGATTTTCCATTAACCACTACATGGCAAAAAAAACTAACTGCAGCACTTTTCTAAACATCTGTGTTCCACTATGCACGTGAAAATTTGGCTGAACTGAAATTAAAGGAGTAGCTCACTTCCAGAACAAAAATGTACAGATAATGTACTCATCCCATTGTCATCCAAGATCATGTCTTTCTTTCTTCAGTCATAAAGAAAGTATGTGTTTTGAGGAAAACATTTCTGGAATTATCTCCATATAGTGGGCTTCTACGGTGCACATGTGTTAGAACTTCCAAAATGCAGTTTAAATGCACCTTCAAGTGACTCTAAACTATCCCAGCCTAGGAATAAGGGTCTTATATCTAGTGAAACAATTGGTCATTTTCTAAAAAAGATGCTTGTCCTATCTAGCTCTGCGTATATTCTGTGTGTTCCATTTTAATACAGTTAGGGTATGTTGAAAAACTCCCATCTCATTTTCTCTTTCAACTTCAAAATCGTCCTACATTGCTGCAGAAGTACTGAGCCAGTGTTTACAAAGTACATGCAAATGAGGTCAAACGCCCTTTACAAAAAAAAAAACAGCGATGTAGGACAATTTTGAAGTTGGGAGAAAATGAGATGGGAGTTTTTCGACATTCCCCTAACTGTAGTGAACCAGAATACATGTGCATGGCAAAGGCAGACAAGACAAGCATTTGAGGTTAAAAAGCATATCTTTTTTTTTTTTAATGTTTTGCTAGATAAGACCCTTCCCAGCAATTTTTTGGTCTAAAAAACGTATATTAGCCGTTGAAACACAGCCCAGACGTCTAGGCTAAAATAAGGTAGTCATTGTGCTATCAAAAATTAGACTAAACATAGCCCTAGAATAGACTATAAATATATATAAATATAGAAATAAAACCAAACACCTTGTAAATGCTGTTGACTTTGCTTACATGATGAAATATCATACATCTCACAAGTATTTTGCCAAAAAATGACATGTAACTAAATTCAAGATTATTTGGTCTAGAAGTGGGTTACAAATAGCCGGACTATATCGGGTCTGTAGTTAAACCAGACGTTGAAATGACGACTATTGCTTGCTGGGTTATTCCATGGCTGGGATCATTTAGAGCCCTCTGAAGCTGCATTGAAACTGTGTTTTGGAAGTTCTAACTCACGTGCACCATAGAAATCCACTATATGGATTATTCCTGAAATGTTTTCCTCAAAAAACATAATTTTTTTACGACTGAAGAAAGAAAGACATGAACATCTTGAATGACAATGGGGTGCAGTTTTTCCCCCAGGATTTCAGGGTATGTTTTGGGGGGGTGGGGTTGGGGGTGTGCGAAATTCTTGTGTGTTTTCAATTTTTCTGATAATCAAACACAGGCATTAAACATTTATTTATTTTGAATTAAAATAAAATTGAACCCTTTTATTTGTTGCCAAACAAACTGTTTTTTCTGTTATTTATGTTATTATAATTTCTGCATTTAATTGTTTTATTTAAATTTGCCAGACAAAAAAGGAATATTTAAACACCTACATTTTACTCTACAAAAGTAATACAAGACTAATACATTTCTGTTACATGTTAACCGTACTTTTATTTTGACGGGTTGCCAGTTAGTTTTTTTTGTGTATACACAGTAAAATTTACATGAAGTGACTCTCACAACAGTTCTGGAGATTAAGTTAATGCGTTTATGTCGTCATATAATAAGACACAGAGGCCGAAAATAACCGTGAGCGTCACGTGTGCCATTCATTCATACAGAGCCAAGCGGAACATGGAGGATTCATATCTAAACCATCTTTTTGCGTTTTAATATTCACAGACTAGTCCATATCGCGATTTGAATTAAGTGAGAGACCTACTTTTGATTTAGTAATCAAAAAATGTATGAATTCTGTGGCATCTCGTGCTATAGAATAAATCAGTGAAATCACTAAATCGGAGGAGAAATTGTAGACGCGGGACCACGTAAAGATAGACACAGAAATGACATGCCGTTGTGTAAATAAGATAAATAACAAAGGCTATTTCTTTTGTTTAATAAACGAACAAGGTATAGACCTGTTCTATAGGAAAGCTAACCTTAAATGACATCTGTTGTGATTTAGCGCTATATAGAAAATTAAGTCTACCTGACCTTCAAGGGGGGGTGGCGGGCCCGTAATATAATGGCAGGGGAAACACTGGGGTGAGTACATTATCTGTAAATTTTTGTTCTGAAAGTGAACTACTCCTTTAAAGCGATTAGGAAGACAAAAGCTCTGTTCACAATGCAGTGACACAACAACATCCCATTTATTTTCAGTGGGGAGATTTTGACGTCTGGCGACACGAGCAAAGCAACTGTTGGTGAGAAGATGCAGGCCTGTCTAGCAATGTTCCCTCTAAGTTGTGTGTGTGCATGGCCGCGCTCTTTCTATGTCCTGGCTGCCCAGACGAAATAATATGGCATGCACAGGACAGACGCAAAAAATAAGTCGGGAAATGCATTTGATTGAATTCTAGTAAATGCAAAATAATTGCAATGCTCGGGCATACCACTACAGAGTTGGTGTCGCTATAGACTTAGAGTTTATACAGTTGCTGAGAACCAGTGAATGTTGTTTACAGGTTTTATAGAAAGAGCAGGATGTGTGCCAAATCAGTCACTGTAGGAATCGAAAACTTTAAAGGTTGCAGACCAAACAGTTCAACACGACAGGCAAAACAAATGAACTTATATTGTCCTGAAGAACCATTTTATGATAAATGGTTCTTTTTTCCCCCTTTCTTTTTTTTAACAGCTTAAAATTTTGTTTGTTTGTTTTCATTCAGAACCACTTCATTACTGATTTTTTTGGAGCTCCACTATCCAACTACATAGACCGTCAACACATACTCAACAGATGTGTAATGTCTATACATTTTAACTTTCAAGTTATAACTGGTTTTCTGTCTTTTTTCTCTTTTCAGTTTTTAAACGTAAGATATAAGTGTGACCAGGTTGGTTCAACTGAGGATACTTCCTTTAATCATCTGGAACTTAATCAGGAAATTTAAAGCAAACAAACTATCAAAATATGACTGTTTTTCTAAAGGGAGACCATTATAATGTAAACCCAATGAAATGCAATTTAAAGACTTTATTGTATTAGAAGCGAATTAAAATTTTGATTTCACAAAAATGCAGGATATTTAGGTTGTTTTATAATAACTGAAATATATTTTGAATATAGTACAAACCCTGCATGCATGCCCCTAAAATGATAAGATCATTACTTCCAGTAAAACACATTTGCAAAATAGTTTCAACATATATGAAAAAGAATTACATAAAAATAAATATGTATTGTGATATCTGAAATAGGTGTGAGAGGAGTATTCATTCAAATATCAATGTGTTAGAATGCTTGATGCCACAGATGTAAGTTGATATGAGAATCTTAAAGGCCTTTTGAAAACAAGGGTAGAAAAATCCATAAATCAAGGGGTTACAGGTCGAGTTGAAATATGCAAACCAAAACAAAGCATCAAAAACAACAGTTGGGGTCCAATTATTGAAAAAAGGGTCAAGAGCAACAGCAGTAAAAAAAGGCAGCCAGCAGAATAAATAAACACCCATGACAATAGCCAGAGTTTTAGCTGCTTTCCTCTCTCTCTGAGCAAAGCTTTGATTCTTCCTCCCTCCAGTCACTCTTTCTGACATAACCTTTGCATGTTTTTGCGCAACACAGAAGATTTTTACATACAGAGAGCTCATGATCGTCCCAGGAAGGAAGAATACAAGAACTGGACATATAATACTCCACTCTTTGTTAAAAAATACAACACAATTTCCCACACAGTAAGTCTGCAATATAAGCATCTCAAGTCCAACTGCACTTATCCCTGAAAACACAACAGAGAAACTGTAGAGAAATGAAAACAGCCATATGAAGGTATTAAATACAGTCACAGTTTTGTTTGTGACCCTCAATCTGTATCTTAGTGGGTCACAAATGGCCATGTACCTGTCAACAGATATTAAACCAAGATGCAGTAAAGAGGAGACAGTGAAGCTCATGTCCAAACTAGAATGAGCTTTACACAAAAAGTCTCCCAGATACCAGCAGCCTTCAACAGATCGCACCATGCTGTGCGGCATGACCAAACAGCCCAGCAGACAGTCACTGGCAGCCAGAGAGCGAACGATCAGATGAGTTGGAGACTGAAGCTGTTTGAAGTGAGAGATGGAGATGATGATCAGCAGGTTCCCAAAAACAGTTGTGAGCATCATCAGCAACAAGACAGCATATATTGCCACTTTAACCACAGTAAGACGATGCAATTTCAGACAGGAGTTCGGCTGGAGTGGATAGCAGAGAAATATATTCTCAGTTTGAGTCTTATTTGAAGTCATCACGTATGATCCAGATGCTGAAATAATTTTCTTTGTAAGAAGGTTGACAATTATAAACATAAGTTTAGTAAAGATAAAGATAAAAATATAGTACATGCCCATCCATTTTAATTTCCTAAATGGATTCAGAGCATCTCATTTTCATTCATATATACTCTCACATCTGAAGTAACCCTCCTACATCTACCACTGTTACTCATAGCTACAAAAACAACATAAACTCTGGAGATTAAAATGAAAAAAAAAAACATCTGTGATGTTCATCTGTGAAGTGAAATCTGAAAAGTGATCATTTATAGACATAATAAGAAAGATATCATTTTCAGGCCCTTCTGGTCATCAACAATTATTATTATTTATTATATAATTACTAGAAAGTAGAATACATAACAATAAAAACTCAAAGCTTTTAGTGAAACCAAACTCAGAAAACAGCTTGTTTTGGTAGTTGGTGTTACACAGTGTTTGGTCACACACCAATTAGGGAGATCTGCGAATCGAGAGCCTTTGGTGTGCTACCGATCTATTACAGCTGGGAGGAGCTGCTTTACTGAGGCCTGCAAGGAATAAGGGTCTTGTCTAGCGAAACGAATTGCCATTTTCTAAAAAAGATAAAAATTAATATACTTTTTAACCTCAAATGCTCGTCTTGTCTAGCTCTGCGTGTACTCCGTGCATTCCGGTTCAATACAGTTAGGGTATGTCAAAAAACTCCCATCTCATTTTCTCCTCCAATTCTAAAATCGTCCTACATTGCTGCAGAAGCACCTACCCAGAGTTTACAAAGTGAACATGCAAAGAAAGTCAAACGCTCTTTACAAAAAAAAAGGATAAAGCAGCAATGTGGGATGATTTAGAAGTTGGAGGAGAAAATGAGATGGGAATTTTTTGACCTATCCTAACCATCTTGAACGGGACTGCACAGAGTACACACGCACATGGCAGAGCTAGACAAGATGAGCATTTGAGGTTAAAAAGCGTATAATTTTTTTTGGATTTTTTTAGAAAATGACAGATCATTTCACTAGATAAGACCCTTCTTCCTTGGCTGGGATCGTTTAGACCCTTTTGGAAGTTCAAACTCGTGGGCACCATAGAAGCCCACTATATGAAGATAATTCCTGAAATGTTTTTCTTAAAAAGCAATTTATTTACGACTGAAGAAAGAAAGACATGAACATCTTCGATGACAACGGGGTGAGTACATTATCTGTATATTTTTGTTCTGAAATTGAACTACTCCTTTAAAGCGATTATGAGCAGCAACACAAAAGCTCTGGTCACAATGCAGTAGGGCTGGGTATCAAGTTCGATACTTTTTAGGCACTGACTGAAATGCTATGGAGTATCGAAAAACCTCTTGTCGTTCGGTACCAAACTTCGATGCCTAAGGGGTTAATCTCGTCAACGTCAGTGTGCCAATAAGCCTGCATCACTAAGGGGCCGTTCACATATGGCGTCTTTTGCGTGCTCAAGTTCATTATTTCAAATGTAGATGCGTGGCAGCCGTACTCATAACAGAAGCAACACGGTCGCAACACGCACGTGGTACGACGTTCTCGGTTTTTCAGGCGCGTCCGCGCCGCATCAAGATGAAAACATCTCAACTTTTCATAACGCTGCAAGCGCACTGCGGGTCCTGTGACAGGAAACCAACCAATTAGCTACATCCTCTCCCGTAACAACATTGAAAGCTCAGCCAAGATGGAGAAACAGCTCATCATAGCTGTACAGGGATAGCCATTTTTAATTAAACTTAGTAGCAGAGCTACAGCAAGCAATTTTAGTGCTAGAAACTACTAATTTGAACTTTGAGCGCAGCAACTGTCCTCACGTGACGCATCCAAGGGAGCGATCCGAAAGCATACGAAGCAGTCTGCTCTCTATAGCTCTCTTGATCCTGTGCGGAGCCGTGAGGCTGTAGCGTGAGAGCATTAACGAACAATCCCCTTAGATATAAGACTACATATACACTGGTGTGCTTTTGTTTAAAAAATTAAAACAATCCTCATCCACACTGGCATTTCAGAAAAGATATCTGTCCGTACTACATGACCAAAAGTGTGCGTTACGTGACCATTCATGAACACTGTAGCATGATGCTACATAAGACAATAAGCACGATTTATATTCCGCTTTTACTCAAAACTCATTTTAAACCACCAGCGAGTGTTTGTAATAATTTTCGTGTAATAAATCATTCAGGAACCGGTATCGAAGTCAAGGTATCGGTATCGATATTGAAATTTTTTGAACGATACCCGGCCCTACAATGCAGTGACAAAACAACATGACCCCATTTATTTTCAATGGGGAGATTTTGACGTCTGGTGTCATGAGCAAAGCAACTGTTGGTGAGAAGATGCAGGACTGTCTAGCAATGTTCCCTCTAAGCTGTGTGTGAGAAAAAAAATAAGTTGGGAAATCCATTTGATTGAATTCTAGTAAATGCAAAACAATTGCAAAGCCCGGGCATACCACTACAGAGTTGGTGTCACTATAGAGTTACCTTATACAGTTGCTGAGAACCAGTGAATGTTGTTTACAGGTTTTATAGAAAGTGCATGATGTGCGCCAAATCAGTCACTGCAGGAATCGAATACCTTAATGGTTGAGGACCAAACAGTACAACACAAGAGGCAAAACAAATGCAGTGACGTGAAACAAAAAGTCATGTTTTAAAAGGAAGGCCTATTAGGCTTAATTAAGCCTAATTAAACCTAATAAATAAGTGACCTTAAAATTGCTCATGAGCAATAAATAAACATTTAATTTTGATCTAATTTTAGATTTTTAGATTAATTTTAAACCTAATAAAAGTAAATGGTTTCATGGTGTTCCAGAGGGCACTTCTCCCAACTCCCTTGTCGGGGTGGGGTGGAGGGGAAGATGTTTGTTTTGTTGTTTTTATTATTATTTTTTTTAGGTAATAGATAATAATAATAATTTTATTGGTCTCTTGAATTATTCTATTTGCCTGTGTTTTCTGCCTTTTTATTTTTTGGATTGTCTACCCAGTGTTGTGACCTTTTGCTGGTTTGGCAGTAGTAATAATAATAATTGGTAGTTAATAAAAAACTGCATTTGGAACCTCAACCTGTGTGTCTGGGCCATACACGACAGATGGTTTTTGAAGACACATTATGGTTGTCCCAAACCACCTCACTGTATCTGCTAAATTTTTTCATCTTATATTAACTTACATTCAGTTATCATGATGTATTTAACAGAATTTCTTGGAAATTAACACAGCACTGTAAAAAAATGTTTTGCCAAAAATGTGCATGATTTATTTACATCAAGGGTGTACATCAAATGTTACACACTTTTTGTGTGTGCACTGTAGGTCTGGTATAAGGAATGTTTTTGCTCAGGTGGCTGAAATGTCTGCCCAATAGAGAAAAGTTTTGCTCAGCAAGAAAAAAAATTCTGTTCTGTACAGACAGTAACGGTTTTATTTAGACTCAAGAACCTGAAGAACCATTTCATGATAAACGGTTCTTTTTTTCCCCCTTTCTTTCTTTCTTTTTTTTTTTAACAGCTTAAAATTTTGTTTGTTTGTTTTCCATTCAGAACCACTTCATTACTGACTTTTTTGGAGCTCCACCATCCAACTACATAGACCGTCATTACACACTCAACAGATGTGTAATGTCTATGCATTTTAACTTTCAAGTTATAACTGGTTTTCTGTCTTTTTTCTCTTTTTGGTTTTTAAACATAAGATATAAGTATGACCAGGTTGGTTCAATTGAAGATTCTTCCTTTAATCATCTGGAACTTAATCAGGAAATTTAAAGCAAAAAAACTGTGATTTAAAGACTTTATTGTATTAGAAGCAATTTAAAATGTTAATTTCACAAAAATGCAGAATATTTAGGTTGTTTTATAATAACTGAAATATATTTTGAATATAGTACAAACCCTCCATGCGTGCCCCTAAAATTATAAGATCATTACTTAACAGTTTCAACATATATGAAATAAAAAGAATTACATAAAAATAAATATTTATTGTGATGTCTGAAATAGGTGTGAGAGGAGTATTCATTCAAATATCAATGTGTTAGAATGCTTGATGCCACAGACATAAGTGGATATGAAAATCTTAAAGGCCTTCTGAAAACAAGGATAGAAAAATCCATAAATCAAGGGGTTACAAGTCGAGCTGAAATATGCAAACCAAAACAAAGCATCAAAAACAACAGCTGGGGTCCAACTATTGAAAAAAGGGTCGAGAGCAGCAGCAGTAAAAAGGCAGCCAGCACAACAAATAAACACCCATGACAATGGCCAGAGTTTTAGCTGCTTTTCTCTCTCTGTGAGCAGAGCTTTGACTGTTCCTCCCTGCAGTCACTCTTTCTGACATAACCTTTGCATGTTTTCGTGCAACACAGAAGATTTTTAAATACAGAGAGCTCATGATCGTCCCAGGAAGGAAGAGTAGAAGAACTGGACATATAAAACTCCACTCCTTGTTAAAAAACACAACACAATTTCCCACACAGTAATTCTGCAATATAAGCACCTCCATTCCAACTGCATTCATCCCAGAAAACACAACAGAGAAACTGTACACAAATGTAAACAGCCATATGAAGGTAATAAATGCAGTCACAGTGTTGTTTGTGACCCTCATTTTGTACCTCAGAGGGTCACAAATGGCCCAGTACCTGTCAACAGATATCAAACTGAGATGTAGTAACGAGGACATACAGAAGTTCATGTCTAAACTAGAATGAACTTTACACAATAAATCTCCCAAATACCAGCAACCTTCAACAGATCGCACCATGTTGTACGGCATGACAAAAGAGCCCAGCAGACAGTCACTGGCAGCCAGAGAGCGAACGATCAGATGAGTTGGAGACTGAAGCTGTTTGAAGTGAGAGATGGAGATGATGATCAGCAGGTTCCCAAAAACTGTTGTGAGGATCATCAGCAACAAGACAGCATATATTGCCACTTTAACCACAGTAAGACGATGCAATTTCAGACAGGAGTTCGGCTGGAGTGGATAGCAGAGAAATATATTCTCAGTTTGAGTCTTATTTGAAGTCATCACGTATGATCCAGATGCTGAAAAAATTTTCTTTGTAAAAAGGTTGACAATTATAAACATAAGTTTAGTAAAGATAAAGATAAAAATATAGTACATGCCCGTCCATTTTAATTCCCTAAATGGATTCAGAGCATCTCATTTTCATTCATATATACTCTCACATTTGAAGTAACCCTCCTACATCTACCACTGTTACTCATAGCTACAAAAACAACATAAACTCTGGAGATTAAAAAAAAAAAAACATCTGTGATGTTTATCTGTGAAGTGAAATTTGAAAAGTGATAATTTATAGACATAATAAGAAAGCTATAATTTTCAGGCCCTTCTGGTCATTAACAATTATTATTATTTATTATATAATTATTAAAAAGTAGAATACATAACAATAAAAACTCAAAGCTTTTAGTGAAACCAAACTCAGAAAACAGCTTGTTTTGGTAGTTGGTGTTACACAGTGTTTGGTCACTGACCAATTACATTACTAGCCCTCCGCAGGACCTCCCCCACTGTCGTTTTGCTTTTTTATAGAAATAAAAATCATTTAGATGGAAAACGTACAATACAATTTTAAACTGAAAGAATCTGCTCTGATACAGCCAGGGTTGCCAAGTCTGTGTGACAAAACAAGCTCACGCCAGTCAAAAACAGTTTAATGTAGCACAATGACCATATCCTAAATATTAAAACTCAAAATATGTTATTTCCATACCTAAAATAAATATTTTATGGTCACTGGTATGCACATTGATCATAAACACAGCTCAGGGTTACTTTCTGGTGGCGCAGCTCTGCTGGTGACACGTTGGCCAGCTTGTTTGTTTGTTTTTTTAAATTAGGTTACACTTAGTTGTGTTTTATTAAAATGAAGATGATACTAGCACAGCTTTTGTTGCTGTTGTTGATCGGAAGGGAGATCTGTGAATCGAGAGCCTTTGGTGTGCTACCAATCTATTGCAGCAGGGAGGAGCTGCTTTCGCTGAGGCCTGCAAGGACGACGTTAATATGTTGAATTTTGTGATAAAATCATACCCTATATATTGTATTTAGTGCGGTCAAACGATTAATTGTGATTAAGTGCATTCAAAATAAACGTTTTTTGTTTATATAATACAGGTCCTTTTCAAAAAATTAGCATATTGTGATAAAGTTCATTATTTTCTGTAATGTACTGATAAACATTAGACTTTCATATATTTTAGACTCATTACACACAACTGAAGTAGTTTCAAGCCTTTTATTGTTTTAATATTGATGATTTTGGCATACAGCTCATGAAAACCCAAAATTCCTATCTCAAAAAATTAGCATATCATGAAAAGGTTCTCTAAACGAGCTATTAACCTAATCATCTGAATCAACTAATTAACTCTAAACACCTGCAAAAGATTCCTGAGGCTTTTAAAAACTTCCAGCCTGGTTCATTACTCAAAACCGCAATCATGGGTAAGACTGCCGACCTGACTGCTGTCCAGAAGGCCATCATTGACACCCTCAAGCAAGAGGGTAAGACACAGAAAGAAATTTCTGAACGAATAGGTTGTTCCCAGAGTGCTGTATCAAGGCACCTCAGTGGGAAGTCTGTGGGAAGGAAAAAGTGTGGCAGAAAACGCTGCACAACGAGAAGAGGTGATCGGACCCTGAGGAAGATTGTGGAGAAGGACCGATTCCAGACCTTGGGGACCTGCGGAAGCAGTGGACTGAGTCTGGAGTAGAAACATCCAGAGCCACCGTGTACAGGCGTGTGCAGGAAATGGGCTACAGGTGCCGCATTCCCCAGGTCAAGCCACTTTTGAACCAGAAACAGCGGCAGAAGCGCCTGACCTGGGCTACAGAGAAGCAGCACTGGACTGTTGCTCAGTGGTCCAAAGTACTTTTTTCGGATGAAAGCAAATTTTGCATATCATTCGGAAATCAAGGTGCCAGAGTCTGGAGGAAGACTGGGGAGAGGGAAATGCCAAAATTCCTGAAGTCCAGTGTCAAGTACCCACAGTCAGTGATGGTCTGGGGTGCCATGTCAGCTGCGGTCAATGCAGCTAGCTATCAGGAGATTTTGGAGCACTTCATGCTTCCATCTGCTGAAAAGCTTTATGGAGATGAAGATTTCATTTTTCAGCACGACCTGGCACCTGCTCACAGTGCCAAAACCACTGGTAAATGGTTTACTGACCATGGTATTACTGTGCTCAATTGGCCTGCCAACTCTCCTGACCTGAACCCCATAGAGAATCTGTGGGATATTGTGAAGAGAAAAGTTGAGAGACGCAAGACCCAACACTCTGAATGAGCTTAAGGCCATTATTGAAGCATCCAGGGCCTCCATAACACCTCAGCAGTGCCACAGGCTGATTGCCTCCATGCCACGCCGCACTGAAGCAGTCATTTCTGCAAAAGGATTCCCGACCAAGTATTGAGTGCATAACTGAACATAATTATTTGAAGGTTGACTTTTTTTGTATTAAAAACACTTTTCTTTTATTGGTCGGATGAAATATGCAAATTTTTTGAGATAGGAATTTTGGGTTTTCATGAGCTGTATGCCAAAATCATCAATATTAAAACAATAAAAGGCTTAAAACTACTTCAGTTGTGTGTAATGAATCTAAAATATATGAAAGTCTAATGTTTATCAGTACATTACAGAAAATAATGAACTTTATCACAATATGCTAATTTTTTGAAAAGGACCTGTATATGTGTGTGTACTGTGTATATTTGTTATGTATATATAAATACACACAAATGCATGTATATATTTAAGAAAAATGTTATATTCATATATTAAATATATTTATAAATAATAGAAATTATATGAATATAAATATACACATGAAAGTATATGTAAATATTTTCAAAATGTATACTGTACGTGCGTGTATTTATATATAAATATACAGTACAAATATGCAGTACACACACATATATTATGTAAACAAAAGTGTTTATTTTGGATGTGCTCAATCGCAATTAATTATTTGACAGCACTAACTGTATTATAATTAGAGCTGCACGATTAATCGAAGGCGACTGTCATGCCCATTTTTTCAGTGAAGCCGGTTGTGTAATCAGTAGTAAATCTCCAGCAGGTGCTTTCAGATGGAGCAGCATTTAGTACACAGAGCCATAGTTCACTGAAAAGCTACGCTATATCGCGTTCATTATCACAGACGATTTAATCGAGCGATTATGAAATCGAAAGAAATCGTTCGTGATAATGACAGCTGTTTGAGTAGCTTCTCAGTGAACTACAGCTCTGTGTAGAAATGCTGCTTCATCTGAAAGCACGTGAAAATACCACATTCAATAACATGTTTTTACACCAAACTCACTTCATAACATCAGTCGAGTGTTTGAAATAAATCCTTCTGTGAGATGATGTGGCTTTTTACACAGAATAAGGCACGAATAGTTTTCATAGTATTCTAAACAGTGATAAAGGCATTGCATTATTATATACTGTATTATAAGGAAAATTATAATCAGATAAATCATTTGTCAGAGTTGTGTATTTATTAGTCACGTTGAATCAATGAAAGCAGTTAAATCTTCTGTTTATTCAGCTGCAGCGATCATGTATTTTTCAGGCGTATGTGGAGTTTCCGCGCGAGAGCGCCCTCTGGCCTTTAGATGGAGATTTACTGCTGATCACAGAACCGTGTTTCACTGAAAGATACGCATGACAATCGCAGCTTTTGATTAATCGTGATTGCAATTTCATTCCGATTTATCGTGCAGCCCTACTTATAATATATCGTATTGACAACTCATCAATTAACTATTTACCATCTTAAATTCTGCATAACTGGATGTTTTTAAATCAACACTGACAAAAACTATATATTTTTTGGGCTGAGACCAACCCATATAAGTGATTTAGACAATGGGTTTCACAGGCAAATTTGCTTTATTTATTTGCCTGCATCAAAATCAAGCACATATAAATGTCAGGAAACATGATTCATGGCTGCATATCACTATCCATGGATCACTGGATATTTGGTAAGTTCTAAGCAACACTATTGAGTCCAACAGCCTTTAGTTTAAATGATTATCGTTTGTTCAGCTCGCATTTTCACAGCTTCCCTATTAAATCCATTCATGCTGCAGGCTCTTTTGCCACTCAGTCCGGCTGAGGGGGCATTACGGCGAGAAAGTGACGTCAATGCATACCCTCTATTGTTTGATCACTTCCACCTGTTAGTCATAACTTTGTTAACTCTGCCTGTGTTTTCTGCCTTGTCATTGTTTGGATTGTCCATGTTTTTGACCTTAGATGACCACACTGTAATTGCTATATTTTCTTCCTATATTATATTATCATGAAGAACTGAACTGTTTTGCATGAGATGTTTTTTATTATTTTTTTTTAATAGAATTTCTTGGTAATTAACACAGCACTGTAAAAATGTTTTGCCAAAAATGTGCATCATTTAGTTACATCAAGAGTCAAATCAAATAAAAATAGCACATTAATGGTTACACACTTTTTGTGTGTGCACTGTAGGTCTGGTATAAGAAATGTTTTTGCTCAGGTGGCTAAAATGTCTGTCCAACAGAGAAAAGTTCTGCTCAGCAAGGGAAAAAAAAGAGAATCTGTTCTCTGCAAATAGTAAGAGTTTTATTTAGACTCACATTCTCCTAAAGAACCATTTTATGATAAATGGTTCTTTTCTTTTTCTTAAAGTTCTTTATTCCCCCTTTTTTATCTGTAACTGTCAAAAATCTTTTCAGAGCCACTTCATTACTGATTTTTTAGAGCTCCACCATCCAACTAATACATAGACCACCAACACACACTCAACAGGTATTGATATCTTTCTTAAAATGTCTATACATTTTAACTGGTTTTCTGTCAATCATGTCTTTTTTCTCTTTTCAGTTTTTTTAAAATAAGTATATGTGACCAGGTTGGTTCATCAGGAAATTTAAAGCAAACAAACTGCAAAGCCCATAATGTAAGCCATTGACATGATCAAAAGAGTTTAATGCATTAAAAGCAATTTATAATGTTAACTTCACAAAAATGCAGGCTATTTAGGTTAGAATAATTGAAATATATTTTGAATATAGTACAAACCCTCTTTTTCATCAGATTACTAAAAATATTAAGATTGCTTCCAGTAAAACACATTTGCAAAATGGTTTCAGCATATATGAAATAAAAAGAATTACATAAAAATAAATATTTATTGTGATGCCTGAAATAAGTGTGAAAGGAGTATTCATTCAAATATCAATGTGTTAGAATGCTTGATGCCACAGATGTAAGTGGATATGAGAATCTTAAAGGCCTTTTGAAAACAAGGATAGAAAAATCCATAAATCAAGGGGTTACAAGTCGAGTTGAAATATGCAAACCAAAACAAAGCATCAAGAACATCACCAGGAGTCACAAAATTAAGGAAAGAGTCAATGATAGTTACTAAAATAACAGGCAGCCAGCAGAACAAATAAACACCCATGACAATGGCCAGAGTTTTAGCTGCTTTTCTCTCTCTGTGAGCAGAGCTTTGGCTCTTCATCCCTGCAGTCATTTTTTCTGACATAACCTTTGCATGTTTTTGTGCAACATGGAAGATTTTTACATACAGAGAGCTCATGATCATCCCAGGAAGGAAGAATACAAGAACTGGACATATAATACTCCACTCTTTGTTAAAAAACAAAACACATCTTCCCACACAGTAAACCTGCAATATAAGCATCTCCATTCCAACTGCATTTATCCCTGAAAACACAACAGAGAAACTGTAGAGAAATGAAAACAGCCATATGAAGGTAATAAATGCAGTCACAGTGTTGTTTGTGACCCTCATTCTGTATCTTAGAGGGTCACAAATGGCCCAGTACCTGTCAACAGATATTAAACTGAGATGCAGTAAGGAGGACATACAGAAGCTCATGTCCAAACTAGAATGAACTTTACACAAAAAATCTCCCAGATACCAGCAGCCTTCAACAGATCGCACCATGCTGTACGGCATGACCAAAGAGCCCAGCAGACAGTCACTGGCAGCCAGAGAGCGAACGATCAGATGAGTTGGAGACTGAAGCTGTTTGAAGTGAGAGATGGAGATGATGATCAGCAGGTTCCCAAAAACTGTTGTGAGGATCATCAGCAACAAGACAGCATATATTGCCACTTTAACCACAGTAAAACGATGCAGTTTCAGACAGGAGTTCGGCTGGAGTGGATAGCAGAGAAATATATTCTCAGCTTGAGTCTCATTTGAAGTCATCACGTCTGATCCAGATGCTGAAATGATTTTCTTTGTAAAAAGGTTGACAATTATAAACATAAGTTTAGTAAAGATAAAGATAAAAATATAGTACATGCCCGTCCATTTTAATTCCCTAAATGGATTCAGAGCATCTCAGTTTCATCCATATATACTCTCACATTTGAAGTAACCCTCCTACATCTATCACTGTTACTCATAGTTACAAAAACAACATAAACTCTGGAGATTAAAATGAAAAAAAAAAAAAAAAAAAACATCTGTGATGTTCATCTGTGAAGTGAAATTTGAAAAGTGATCATTTATAGATATAAGAAAGCAGCTAGGGATGCACAGGCATTATTATAAGTAATGGCTGATAACCAAAAATCTGCCAATATAAAAAATATGGTTATCAAAACATTGTAATGTATTGAAATGTATATTTTAAAGACTATCTTAAAAGGAGAACTCCACTTCCAGAACAAGTCTTCGGGTTTGTTCGTTCATCTTATGGGGCTGTCACATGATGAACGAATGACTCAAATCCGAAAACTCAGATGAGAGGTGAGGTGAGCTAATCATAGACTAAAGACCCAGGTAAACAATGAATTAATCTTCTGTTTCTTATAGCATTACAGTTTTGTCTTGTTTGTAGTGTGATCAACGTTTGTGTAAGCAGTAGATGTGTTAGGGAAGTAACAAGTAACATTTTAATTATATTTTGCAAAAATGAACGAAATGACTCGAAAAAGGTTTGTTCATTTTGCTGAACGAGACTCAAAGGTCCGAGTCGGTAAAATGATTCGAACTTCCCATCACTACTATGAATCACATCTAATTTCATTGTCTGCGTACTCCAGCTCAAAAAGGTAGAGAATGGCGAAAAACTCCATCTTATTTTCTCTTACAACTTCAGAATTGTCCGACATCGTTGTAGCTTTTTGTCTGTAAACAGCATTTCATTTACTTGCACTTTGTTAGTCTTTGCGCATTCGCTTTGTAAACACTGGGTCTGTAGTTCCGTGTGACCTTTTGGCGTGATTCAATAGTACGTAGTGTCGTGAACGCGCATCTCAGAGCCTGTGCTACACGAGCATTTGTGCTTAAAAAGTATACAAATTTTTATTTTTTTAAAAAAAAATAACCGATCGTTTCACTAGATAAGACCCTTCTTCCTCTGTTTTCCTCTTCCTTCATTTCTGCCATAAAGGGTATCTGTCCCGGGCTTGCTGCCATGCTGTGCGCGCATCCCGAAAGTTTACAAACAGATAATTGGTCTATATAGTTGCTGAGAACCAGTGAATGCTGTTTACAGGTTTTATAGGAAGAGAATGATGTGCGCCAAATCAATCGCCGTAGGAATCGAATACTTTAATGGTTGTGGACCAAAAATTTCAACAAAAGAGGCAACACAAACGCAGTGACATGAAACAAAACGTCATGTTTTAAAAAAGGCTTATTAGGCCTAATAAAACCTAATAAATAATTAATCTCAAAATTGCTCATGAGCAATAAATAAATATATAATTTTAATCTAATTTTAGGTTATTAGGTTAATTTTGAACCTAATAAAAGTTAACTGTATGATGGAGTTACAAACAACAGTCAGAGTGCCACCAGATCGCCACCATAATCGCCACCAGAGGGCACTCCTCCTGTCTCCTGCCTCCTTTGTTTGTTTTAAATTATTGTCTCCTTCCTGGTCTCTTGAATTATTCCATGTGCCTGTGTTTTCTGCCTTATTGTCTTTGTACAAAAAGTTCCACGGGTGGAACACTAAGGGGTTAACACAGCACTGTAAAAAATGTTTTGCCAAAAATGTGCATCATTTAGTTAAATCAAGGGTCAAATCAAATGAAAATACCACATTAAATGTTACACACTTTTTGTGTGTGCACTGTAGGTCTGGTATAAAGGTCTGGTTGCTCAGGTGGCTGAAATATCTGCCCAATAGAAAAAAAAGTTCTGCTCATCAAGAAAAAAAAAAAGAGAATCTATGTAAGTTAGTATCTATGTAAGTAAGGATGTAAGTTAGACAAGAATATCTCTGACTGAGCAATTGAGGCGTTGTGTTGCTGGATGTAATAATGAACGTAGTGGTCGTCATTTACTCCCGACATCTGAGCCACTGAAGATGCAGTAAATTACGTTTGTTTGTGAAGGGAATGTGCCTCCCAATCTACATATATCCGTCTATGTTCGCGCAAATCATTCGTGATCCAGCTTCACTTACAGCAGAAGTGAGTATAAGGGTGTTTTTATGAATCTTTGTGATCGCCTTTCCTAATAATGTGCTAGTTAGCAAGTTTAGCGGCTAAATGCGGCTAAAGTAAACAGGCTCATCTCTCCACAGAGAGAAGAGAGGGGCGGGGCGAGCAGAGCTCATTTGCATTTAAAGCAATGTTGAACAGAATGAGATTATTTTTGCAGAGCGGATTTTGTCAAGGTAAAAAGGGTATTGTTTTACACAACCATTGAGAATTTTTAACCAAAGGATATTATAGACTTTTCATTAAGACCCTAAAGAATCATATCAGCTTGAAAATGGGCATCCGATGACCCCTTTAAAAACAATTTAAAATGTTAATTTCACAAAAATGCAAGTTATTTAGGTTGTTTTATAATAACTGTGCCTTTTATCTACCGAGAGAGTTCTCGACAGTTGTGCTTTGCTATGTGTATGTTTCACCAAGCGCTAACATTAGGGCAGCGGCTCCAGTATTACTTCTTGGTGACTTCAATAGCTGTTGGCTTGACTAAGTGCTGCCAGTTTTTAAACAGTATGTAGATGTACCAACAAGACTCAACAAAACTATTGGTCTGTGCTATAGTAATATCCCAGAAGCCTATAAAGCCAGAGCTCTTTCACCGCTGGGACTACAGATCATAATGTCATTCATTTACTTCCAGTTTACAAGCAACGGTTGAAACAACACAAACCAATAATACACAGCACCCCCCAATGGTCGGAAGATGCTATTGCTCACCTTCAAGGTTGTTTTGCGTGCACAGACTGGGAAGTTTTCGAGGGAGAGCTTGATGAGCAGACTCTTGTTATCAGTGACTATATAAAATTTTGTATGGACACTTTGATAACGGCAAAGGTCATTAAAACGTATCCAAATTCAAAACCGTGGATTACCCCACAGATAAAACATCTCTTTCACAAGAAACAACTTGGCTGTAGGCAGAAGGACTTTGCTGGTCTCAAAATTATAAACCGGGACATTAAAAGTGAAATCTTCAAGGCTAAAAACAAACTGGAGCAGGATTTGCAAATATGAACTCTAAACAGGCTTTTCACTGTGTCAGGACTCTTACTGGACAATCTTCTACTTGTGTATCAGATCCTATCCCTTTTGCTACTAATCTTAATATTTTTTTATGCCTGTTTTGACACCTCTGATTTCACAGCAGAGTGTAATAGCCTTTTGGATTCCTTGCCTATTCAAGAGTTGGACTATGAGTCCCTCTTAACCAAGCAGGATGTCTATTTCCAGCTCAATAAATGCAAGCCAAACAAGGCTTCTGGGCCGGATGAAATTCCAGGATGGGTCCTGAAAACCTGTGCTCTGGAATTAGCTCCTATTCTTCATTCATTTTTTTGTTTGAACACTTTGTGCTGCAAAAATACCGGTCACATGAAAATCATCAATCGTTATTCCTGATCCTAAAAAATCACGTCCATCAGAGTTAAATCACTATAGGCCGGTGTCATGAACCTCAATTATAATTAAATGTTTTGAGAAACTGGTTCAAAATATTATTTTCCCATATGTTTCATCTTTTTTAGACTGTCTTCAATTTGCATACAAGCAGAAAAGAGGTACAGACGATGCAGTGGCTTGTCTCTTGCATTTTTTGCTTCAACATTTAGACACCCCTGGAAATTATGCTAGACTTCTTTTCATTGACTTTAGTTCTGCCTTTAATTCAATACACCGTCATCAGGTAATTAAGAAATTACAGGGTTTGCAAGTTCCATCATCACTGATTCACTGGATTTATCATTTTTTGTCTGATAGGCCACAAGTGGTAAAAGTGGACAATTTTTTATCATCCACCATTGTTCTTAATACCGGGGCCCCAAGTCAATTTCTCTATATTCTCTATACGAATGATTGTCAAAGTCGATTTACTACTACTCATTATTTGAAGTATGCAGATGACACCGCTATTCTTGCATTGCTTAAAAACAGTGATAATGATTCTTTTCCGAACTATCAATGTTCTATAACATATTTTAGTACATGGTGTGATGACAATTTTCTCCACCTTAACATTTCGAAGACTAAAGAGCTAGTTTTTAGTTCTTCCAAAACACAGATTCATTCTAGTGTTGACATTAACGGAGAGATAGTTGAAAGGGTGGAGCATTTTATATACCTTGGCATTATATTGGATGATCATCTCAATTTCAATCAGCATATTCTAGGTCTCTAAAAAGCTGTCAACAGAGACTTAGAATTCTCCGTAAACTTAAGCAGTTGTCTGTCCAGCCTTGTCTCCTCCACCTTTTGTATTGGAGTATTATTGAGCCAATTCTTATGTATGGGGCCATTTGTTTCTTTAATATGCTTACAGCCAATAATAGGAACAAAATTTTAAAGATATCTTGTTTAGCTAGCAGGATTATTGGTATTCCTACTCCTAAGTTATCAGACTGTGTTACTTCAGCTACAATCCGAAAAGCACATATAATTCTAAGTGATCCAGATAATCCACTACATCGGTATTTCACTCTTCTTCCATCTGGCCATAGATATAGACTACCAATGTGTAGGAGGATTAACTTTAGTAAGAGTTTTGTTCCTTCAGCTATTCATGCCTTAAACACACAGAAAATCAGTTATCATCATACACTCTGATATTTGAGTGTTTGTGAACATTTTTGTGATAAGTTTGTATATAGTGTGTCGTTGTTTTTGTGTCACATACACACCCTCTGTGAAGATAAATTTCCTCTTTGAGGACAAATAAATAAATTATGAGTGAAATACATTTTGAATATAGTACAAACATTCAGATCATTGCTTCCAGTAAAATACATTTATAAAATGGTTTCAGCATGTATGAAATAAAAAGAATTACATAAAAATACATATTTATTGTGATCCCTAAAATAAGTGTGAGAGGAATATTCATTCAAATGTTAATGTGTTAGAATGCTTGATGCCACAGATGTAAGTGGATATGAGAATCTTAAAGGCCTTTTGAAAACAAGGATAGAAAAACCCATAAATCAAGGGGTTACAAGTCGAGTTGAAATATGCAAACCAAAACAAAGCATCAAAAACAACAGCTGGGGTCCAATTATTGAAAAAAGGGTCAAGAGCAGCAGTAGTGAAAAATGGGAGCCAGCAGAACAAATAAACACCCATGACAACGGCCAGAGTTTTAGCTGCTTTTCTCTCTCTGTGAGCAGAGCTTTGGCTGTTCATCCCTCCAGTCACTCTTTCTGACATAACCTTTGCATGTTTTTTGTGCAACACAGAAGATTTTCACATATAGAGAGCTCATGATCATCGCAGGAAGGAAGAATACAATAATTGGACATATAATACTCCACTCCTTATTAAAAATCACAACACAATTTCCCACACAGTAAGTCTGCAATATAATCATCTTCATTCCAACTGCATTCATCCCAGAAAACACAACAGAGAAACTGTACACAAATGTAAACAGCCATATGAAGGTAATAAATGCAGTCACATTGTTGTTTGTGACCCTCATTTTGTACCTCAGTGGGTCACAAATGGCCATGTACCTGTCAACAGATATAAAACTGAGATGCAGCAACGAGGACATACAGAAGCTCATGTCTAAACTAGAATGAACTTTACACAACAAATCTCCCAGATACCAGCAGCCTTCAACAGATCGCACCATGCTGTACGGCATGACAAAAGAGCCCATCAGACAGTCACTGGCAGCCAGAGAGCGAACGATCAGATGAGTTGGAGACTGAAGCTGTTTGAAGTGAGAGATGGAGATGATGATCAGCAGGTTCCCAAAAACAGTTGTGAGGATCATCAGCAACAAGACAGCATATATTGCCACTTTAACCACAGTAAGACAATGCCGTTTCAGGCAGGAGTTCGGCTGGAGTGGATAGCAGAGAAATATATTCTCAGTTTGAGTCTTATTTGAAGTCATCACGTCTGATCCAGATGCTGAAATAATGTTCTTTGTAAAAAGGTTGACAATTATAAACATAGGTTTAGTAAAGATAAAGATAAAAATATAGTACATGCCCGTCCATTTTAATTCCCTAAATGGATTCAGAGCATCTCAGTTTCATTCATATATACTCTCACATTTGAAGGAACCCTCCTACATCTATCACTGTTACTCATAGCTACAAAAACAACATAAACTCTGGAGATTAAAATGAAAAAAAAAACAAAAAAACATCTGTGATGCTCATCTGTGAAGTAAAATTTGAAAAGTGGTCATTTATAGATATACGAAAGCAGCTAGGGATGCACAGGCATTATTATAAGTAATGGCTGATAACCAATAAT
This sequence comes from Labeo rohita, assembly GCF_022985175.1. Taxonomy (NCBI): domain Eukaryota; kingdom Metazoa; phylum Chordata; class Actinopteri; order Cypriniformes; family Cyprinidae; genus Labeo; species Labeo rohita. The sequence continues at coordinate 29,007,614 of NC_066888.1, forward strand.
GGCCAATATTAAAAATCTGTAATTGTTACACTACACTAAAAAAATAAAATCCATAACAATAAAAACTAAACGGTACAAGTAAATATGGGTATCACAACACTGTAATGTATTAAAATGTGTATTTGTTTTGGGATTTGCTATTAGTGTTTTTAAAGATTAACTTTAAAGGAGAAGTCCACTTCCAGAACAACAATTCACAAATAATTTACTCACCCCCTTGTCATCCAAGATGTTCATGTCTTTCTGTCTTCAGTCGTAAAGAAATTATGGTTTTTGAGGAAAACATTTCAGCATTTTTCTTCATATAATGGACTTCAATTGTGAACCCCGATTTTGAACTTCCAAAATGTAGTTTAAATGCAGCTTCAAAAGGAAGAAGGGTCTTATCTAGCGAAACTATTGGTCATTCGAAAAATAAAAATTTGTATACTTTTTAAGCACAAAAGCTTGTGTAGCACAGGCTCTGGGATGCGCGTTCTTGAATGATTTTAATGTAACTCAGGAAGAACGAGTCGTCTCTGAGAGTGATTCGTTCAGTCGCGTATGTACAACATCTTATTAGGTTCTGTACTGGAATTAGTTCACCTGTTTCAAGTTGTCTGGTTCTTTGAGTGGTTCGTTCATCTTATGGGGCTGTCACGTGATGAACGAACGACTCACAGCTGAAAACTTGTCAGATAAGAGGTGAGGTGAGCTAATCATAGACTAAAGACCCTGGTAAACAATGAATTAATCTTTTCTGTTTCTTATAGCATTACAGTTTTGTCTTGTTTGTAGTGTGATCAACGTTTGTGAAAGCAGTAGATGTGTTAGGGAAGTAACAAGTAATATTTTAATTATATTTTGCTAAAATGAACGGAATGACTCGAAAAAAGATTTGTTCATTTTGCTGAACGAGACTCAAAGGTCCGAGTCGGTAAAATGATCCGAACTTCCCATCACTACTACGAATCACGTCTAAGTTCATCGTCTGTGTACTCAGATTCAAAAAGGTAGAGAATGGCAAAAAATTCCATCTTATTTTCTCCTACAACTTCAGAATCTTCCTTCATCATTGTAGCTTTTTGTTTGTAAACAGCGTGGACTTACTTGTACTTTGTTAGTCTTTGCGCGTTCGCTTTGTAAACACTGGGTCTGTAGTTCCACGTGACCTTTCAACGTGATTCAATAGTACGTAGTGTTGTGAACTTGCATCTCAGAGCCTGTGCTACACTAGCTTGTGTGCTTAAAAAGTATACAAATTTTTGTTTTTCAAAAAAAGGAACGGTCGTTTCGCTAGATAAGAGCCTTTTTCCTCGGCTGGGATTGTTTAGAGCCTGTTGAAGCCGCATTTAAACTACATTTTGGAAGTTCAAAATCAGGGGCACAACTGAAGTCCATTATTTTGGTCATTATTTTTATTAAAAATCCTGAAATGTTTTCCTCAAAAAAAAACCATAATTTCTTTACAACTGAAGACAGAAAGACATGAACATCTTGGATGACAAGGGGGTGAGTAAATTATTTGTAAATTGTTGTTCTGGGAGTGGAGTTCTCCTTTAAGTGAGCATTAGATATACTATGGGAATAGTGAAAAAAACAGTTTATTTAAGGGGGTCATGAACTGAGAAATCAAATTTCCTTTTGACATAGAACAGGTCAATAACCTACAAAACTTCCATACCTAAAATAAATATTTTATGGTCACTGGTATGCACATTGATCATAAAACACAGCTCAGGGTTACGTTCTGGTGGCGCTGCTCTGGTGGCGACTCGGACATGTGCACATTGGCCAGCTTGTTTGTGTGACGGGTCTAGTGACAGATCCGGAGACGTTAGATCCATGTGCGACATCTTTAATGAACAATGAGAGTGGTACACCAGGCAGAGTTCAAAAGCCAGCAAACGGGAAC